>NW_028227257.1:78922410-79217410 GCF_978045245.1 Mus caroli
GAGCACTGTGCCATATCTTACCCAGGGTTCTCTGAAGCACAAAGCCCCAAATGTTCATTCGTATGTTCATTCCTTCATCTCTCAAGGGGCCTTATGAATCCCAATACTGTTGATCCCATGATAAGGAAAAAATTTTGATGATCTAATCTAGAGCAGACATTAGCAGTCTTTCTGTAAAGTTTGTAAAGGCCAGATAGTATATTTGGCTCTGTAACAGCCACCAAGAATGCATGAATAATATGTAAATGATTAAGTACAGCTGTGTTTCAATAAAATTATAGAAAACTAGGAAGCTGGCTAATTTATACTTGTGGACTCCTAATCTAAGGGTCTATCCCCACATTGGGTTTATAAATCTTAAGCTTAGGCACTGTAGGGCAGACAGTAGTATAATAGTTTGGGGTATTAGAACCCATGAAGAACTTACAAGGCAGTATTGAAGGCCCTGCTATAATTGGAATTGGACTTACCAGGTCTTTGACTAATGAGTAAGAAAATACAGTATTAATGCAGGCTTTCCTAATAAGATGCCAAAACAGTTGGATTGAATGGAGAGACCCTAGTTTTTTAAAAAAATACCACTAGTTGATCAAGATCATAAATATAGACAATGTGTCTGTTCACAAAAGCGCATGTTGGCATGCGACCTGGAAACTATTGTTCACCTTCATTTAGGTTATAATCCACAGGCAGTGTACGTCTATCTATTCAAAGACTCAGCTTGATGGCAAGCACTGGATTGGTGCAAAGGAGGCATACCTAATAGTCACATTTAAAAGATGGGGGAAAACTTCACAAAGGATGATGAGAATATCTACTGGTTCCTTTAATGTCCTGTAACCAAACAAGTTCATAAGACATAAAGGAGACCCCTCACTTTTAGTGAAAATCGAACTCATTTAAAGTGAGTATTGTCTGTTAAAAATGAGTCTGGATGAATGCAGCTGATGATCAGCTGTCATTAATAGTTTATCTCCAGGGAGCTCCCAGGGCACTACAGGCTATTGCTCACCAGAACTGGGTAGTATGACCCTTTCGCTGAAGACACCATACATGTTGGATATAACACACAGAGAAATCAACCTAGAACTGAGGTGACTCTTTGCTCCCTGCTTGATAGTGTTCATCATATGAGAAGGTGAGGAGAAAAGTTATCAACAGTTGTTCCCGGCTATAGACTTTGTACTATAATAACAACTTGCCAGTGAAGACTGGTAGGGTCTAACCAACCACTTTCCGACTAGACTTGAGACCTACAGCACAAGGGGAAATATATACTTCATGCTGTAAGCCTTATCAAAAGGGTATAGCTGCAAAAGTCACAGAGCCTAAAGGAGAACATACTACTGATGTTTTGCCAACTAGACATTGTAGGCCACCACCTCCTAAACACTTAAGTTAAACTGAGAGACTATTAATGCTGCTCTCAGCGTGGGTGAGAGAAACATCCTTCAGTAGAGAGTGAATAGTAGAGACTCACAGTCTCTTGAGTACTGAGAATCAATGACGACTGGGTGCCGAGCCCTAAATATGACATCTATTTTCACTCCCGCCATGACTTTGGGGACATCACTGCAAGAGGAGGTAAAAAGATTATAAGAGCTGGGGCATAAGAAGGAATGCTATGAAGCATTGTTTTCTATGTATGGCATGGCTTTTGCCATCGTGAACACATAAGAAGAATGGGTATCAGCACAAACATGACTTGTACCAAAACAGATGTATGGCAGCTGGTAAGGAAGAAGAGAGTGCATGAGGATGGGAGTGGATGAGAGGGTAATGAGAGGTGAATGATTGCAAAACCACAGTGCATGCTACTTGTGCATAAAATTGTTAATTAAAAAGAATGTGCTTGCTTTTAATTGCTTGCAAGCCTGAGGACCTGAGTTCAAACCCCCAGAACCCACATAAAAGTTCTTCCATAGTTTAACCACCTGTAATCCCAGCACTCCTGCAGGGAAACATCCTTCAGTAGAGAGTGAATAGTAGAGACTCAGGCTATCTGATATGCGACCCCTGTGAAAGGGCCATTCACCTCTCAGCTAGCCTAGCATACTTGGGGGGATGAGTGGGGCGAATGCCTGTTTCAAAGAAGATGAACGGCAAGAACTAAAACCCAAGGATGTCTTCTGATTTCCGTGTGCGTTCCATGACATGTATGCCTACATTCACACACATACAAATATATGTCTATACATTTAAATTCCTTCCCCAATTTCTCAGCCCTATTTTGCTCAGTATTGGCTTCATGGGAATGAAGAGAGACTCCCTGCTAGAATTTACTGACACTCTCCAATTTATGATTGAACATCCTTGGTCATGTAGCTATTACAGTGGGTGGGACTAGATCCTTTGATTGACAGCACCACCAAAATTATATGGAGTAAGAAAGGGGCAATTCCTATATAAAAGGTTCTAATGGTAGTCAAAACCTCGACATGTCTACTACTGTAAAGCTTCACGGAGGAAAGGGACACAACTAACTAACTCAGCTTAATACACATAAGAAAATGACACAGGCTTTAGGCAATAGAGCAGTGGTTCTCAACCTTCCTAATACAGTTCCTCATGTTGTGGTGATCCCCAACCATAACATGACGTTCATTGCTACTTCATAACTGTAATTTTGCTACTGTTATGAGTCATAATGTCTAATATGCAGGCTATCTGATATGTGACCCCTGTGAAAGGGCCATTCACCTCTCAGGCATTGCAACCACAGGTTGAGAACCACTGCAATAGAGCTACAGGCATTAAATCTTTTACAAAGTACAGAGGCAATGTCACAGAGCATAGCAGAAGAGTCAACACGCCTTTCTCCAAACCCAGAGGCAGGAAATTTTAAGACAATGCATTTGAAGGTGGTATCGTGTATGCTTTCATGAGATGGTCATTTGGGATTGGCCACACAGACATGAACATCTGTAGGAGGAAACATACCCTATAAATAGAACAAAGTAATACCCAAACTTCAGAACTGTCCTTCGACCACTGGAAGTACTGAAATGGCATAATTATCCCACCACAAGTCTCCCCCTGCCCTGGCCTGCCTTGCCCTGCCCTGCCCTGCAGTGCCTTAAAACTGTTGGATCAGAAGTATGTTCCTATTTTCTAGTTAAGAACTCAAGACTCACATTATGCATGGTGTTAGCTAGGCTTCCTGTGGCTAATCGTTTTATCTAAGACAGAGAGCATGGATGTATCAATACCCTGGACACCACCTCTTGGAAATTCTGGACAGTTGTTTCCACCAGAGCTGAGGGGTAAATTACCACAAATATGGAACTTAAAGCCATGACTGTGCAAGACAAAGGTGTGGTGTCAGAGGGGGCATGTTCCTTTCGATATGATTGATGCCTCCACTGGACTGGGTTTTGGGTTGAACAAAGATGACTCACTTTGACTTCTAATACAACTCCACATTGGACTTTTTATGCCTCTCATTTCACTCTGCCAGGTCATCCCAATGGACTAGCAGAGGGGACCACACAGGAAGGAACACACCAGGCAGTGTGTAGAGAGGAACCTGGAAGCAGCACATATACCTTTCTCATTCCATTGCCTAGCACCCCTCTAGCACCATTGTCAGGGTTACTCTTGTGTGCTGTGTATTCAGAAACTGAATTCTGTATCCCTATCCAGACTGTAACCTGATATTGGGGCACCTTATGACCAATGTACAGTAAAGATTGCTCCTTATTAATTGCTGATCAGTCAGTAAATAGCTGAGGCTAATGACTAGAAAGGAAGGATCAAAAGGTAGGCCTGAGAATCAAGTGAAGGATCTCAAGAGAGACTATGAGGGAGAAGGAAGAAGAGAGAAGACTGAGAGAATAGGAAGCTGCCATCAGATGGGATGGACCAAAAGCACACATCCAGGAGAAGTGCACCCTGAGAACAGGCTGATGGAGCAAAAGCAGCCCAGGAGACATCAGCTTAGCAAGTGATTGGAATTTATGTGTGTTTTAATAGGTGGAAAGGTTAGTATAGCTCAGAATCTGCCCAATCTAGGCTTATGGCTTGTAAATAAAATACCAGATGTGGAAGTGGACTTTTTGACCTTTCTCCTAGCTGCCTGGAAGACAGTCTTCTGGCTGCCTTTGGATCAAGATACAGAACTCTCAGCTCCTCCAGCACCATGTCTATACTTCCTGCCATGATAATAATGAACTGAACCTCACCTCTGAAACTGTAATTTAGCTGCAATTAAATGTTGTGCCTTCTAAGAGTTGTCTTGGTCATGGTGTCTCTTCACAGCAATCAAAATCCTAAGACAGAAATTGGTACCAGGAGTAGGATATAGCTTAGTGATAAGCCTGACCATGGTTTTATTTGAAAGAATGTGAATTTTTGGGATTTTGGATTTGGGAAGCCATGGAATGCTTCAAGTGGGACTTAATGTGCCATTTTAGTAGGAATATGGAAGACATTGGTGCTGAGGGCGATTTGAACTGTGGAGATTATTGTTATGATATTTTGGTGAAGAATGTTGCTGCTTTTTGCCCTTGTCTGAAAAGTCTGCCTGAGGCTAAGGTGAAGAGACTCAAATTAATTGCAATGACAAAGTTTCAGAAACACCCAGCATCATCTTTGTACTCTGATTTACTCTCACGAAGATCATATTGATCAAGCATCACAAGCTTAAAAAGAAAAAATACAAAATGTCATGGTTCAAGTATTAAAGGTGTTCCTGGAAGTCCAATAAAGCTAAATCCTGTGTTTAAGGGTATTAAATGGAAAGAAGGGAGTGGTGACCTCCAGGCAAGATCCCATCCTGCTAAGCTTATTGTTTATGCTTCTGCACTTGAACAAAAGACAGTTATATATAAGTGTTATCATTACCTGGTTATTGCTTTCATTTGGACTTTTAATCTGAAATGAACTACAGTACAAAAATGGAGAGCACATCTGTGATCTAGATTTTGAGAATGGAAGACACCAATTTTTGATCTGGATCTTGAGGAAGAGTGGCCATGAAAAGCTTAGGGTCAGTCATGGTGGTGCTTACCCATAATCCACGGAGACAGAGGAAAGGAGTTCAAAGTTAATTTACAGAGCAAGTTCCAGGACAGGCAGTGAAGGAGTTGAAAGACAGAAAGCTGGTGATAATGTAATAGAATAAGGGAGCCATGTTCCAGCTCCAGCAAGCAGCAGAACTTGTAGCTTCAGCCATGTGGCTCTCGCTTTAGAGTCAAGAATAGAAGGGACTACTGGAACAATTGATGCTGGTTAGCTGGAGCTAATAAATTAGCTGTGATTAAAAAGAAACCAGCATCACTGAGGTGAAATCGTCTGGGAAGTGTTTTCTGAGATTTCATAGTTCCTGACAAAGAAGTATGTTCCAGATATAACCAAAGTTGTGCCTCATGCTTCAGCTAGACTTGATAATGTGTAAGAATCACCCAGGTGGTACTGGCTTTGAAGGCATGAAGGGGTCATGGAGAGCAGCTGAGAGGCTTGGTACTGTGAGGGGCCAGGAAAGTCCAAGACTCCAGTGAATTGTGGTTGTCAATACTATGGAATGATCACCAAGAACAGCAGCAGCATTGAATTGAAGTCAACCAGGGCCTAGAACACTATAGAAGGCATCTATAACACTATAGAGAGGTGTCTCAAGCCCTTTAGAGGATCCCAGAAGATCATGTGTGGAAGTTGCCTTGGAGACCCCAAGATGTTAGATGTACCAGAGCCATGGGATACCTGCTGAGGAAAGCTGCTAACAGGAAGTGGAACCAGTCCAAGAGAAAGTCGTTGGTGTCAACAAAGATGAAAGGAGTTGGAGATCCAAAGAGCACTTTACATTAGACATGAAGATACAGAGTTTGGAGTTTGACTAGCTGGTTTTTGGGTTTGTGTTGGTCTAGCATTTCCTCACTATGAGGTTTGGGAATGATAATGTATATCCTATCATATTGGAAGTATGTGATCTGTTTTTGATTTTGATTTTATAGGGGATTACATTTAAGTGATTGGATGAGTCTCAGAAGAGACTTTGAACTTTAGACTTTTAACATTGTTGAGATTGTTATAGACTATGGGGACTTTGGAAGTTGGACTAAATATATTCTGCATTATGCTATGGCTAGGTATAGCCCCCACAGACTTATGTGTTTGAACAAGCCTGTGGGGGTCAGGGAGTGGAATGTGGTGATTTGAATATAATTGGCCAGAGAGTGGCACTGTCAGGGTTGTGGCCTTGGATGAAGTGTGTCACTGCGTGGTAGGCTTTAAGACCCTCCTCCTAGTTGCATGGAAGACTGCCTGCCTTCTGATCAAAATGCCAAACTCTCAGCTCCTTCTCCACCATCATGTCCGCCTGGACACTGCCATGATGATAATGGACTGAATCTCTGTAAGCCAGCCCCAATTAAATGTTGTACCTTATAAGAGCTACCTTGGTCATGGTGTCCTATAACAGCAATCAAAACTCTAACAGTCAAAACTCTAGCAATCAAAACTCTAACTCTAACTCTTTCTGTGTCTTTTGTTTATGATCTAGACCAGATAGCATAGGGTAAAAACCCTCATAGACTTATCAGTGTAACACACCATAGCCTCACCTACCTGCTTGCATGCAGATCAACTGTGTGAACAAGAAGAACTAGGAGAGGATTGGGGTGCTACTCACCAAATATATTTGAATTCTTCTTTTAGTTTGTAGATTATATTCACCCTCTATCCCTAGAGAAACCTCTGCCATTCTCAAGTGAGATTCCATGAGAGATCCAGATGTTGCTCCTCTGGAAAGAATATTTCTCATCCACACACAGTTCTTGTCATCTCATTTGAATTGCCTCCCTTAGGCCATTCTCAAAATCATTGACTAATGTTCACTTCACTCAGGATAGAAATCAAAATGGTGTTTTACAGGACCCCATCTGGCTCCCCTACTACCCTCTCATCCTTGTCTTCTACTCTCCCCTTACTATGCTCCAACTGTCTGAGTCACCTTACTAATTCCTTTTTTGAAAATGATCATTTGTTTTACTTTTTATTTTTTAAACATATATAAGAAATAAAACCCCAGAACTTGGGAGGCAGAGGCAGGCAGATTTCTGAGTTCAAGGCCAAGCCTGGTCTACAGAGTGAGTTCCAGGACAGCCAGGGCTACACAGAGAAACCCTGTCTCTTAAAAAACCAAAAGGAAAAAAAAAGGAGAGACAGAGAGAGAGACAGAGAAAGAAAGAAAGAAAGAAAGAAAGAAAGAAAGAAAGAAAGAAAGAAAGAAAGAAAGAAAGAAAGAAAGAAAGGAAGGAAGGAAGGAAGGAAGGAAGGAAGGAAGGAAGGAAGAAAGGAAGGAAGGAAGAAAGAAAGGAAGGAAGAAAGAAAGATGCCATGGCACTCCAGTGGAGTCAGCCTATCAGGCAGAGATGCCTAAAAGCTGTTCACGAGGAAAAGAGTTTCAAGGAAGCTCTCCTCCTGGAGTCTGACGAAAGCCAGCTCTCCAGTTGGGTCAGTTTGACAGGCGAAAGCCTGGAAGCTGCCCACGAGGAAAAGAGTTCCACAGAAATTCCCTCCTGGAGTTTGGCGTTTCCCCTAACCCATAAAATTAATTTTTCATTCCCGAGTTAGTCTAGTGTATGGATCCACGTGCTCTCTTTCAATATTTTCCTATCATAAGTGCCTTTTAAGATTGAATTCTGACATAGCTAAAGCCGTCCGCCAGTGTTCCAACAGTCCTAGTTCGTCCTTAGCAAGACCTTGGGCTTGGAATTCAGTACTGCCCCTGGTATTACACTATCTCTTTGAGTAAAAGTTAGGTCGCTGCCCTTCACAGGAATTTACCATCACTAAGGAAGAAGGAAGTTTCAGACCAAAGGATAAACCAGAATAGATACTTAGAACTGTAGCAGAGTTACACCCATACACACGTATTTACAATGGCCTAAGGGGAAGGTGGACTATACAAGAGACTAAAATAGAAACTATGGCAAGGGCAGGAAGCCCTTGACCCTGGCTTCTAAGATTAGTGAATCTTAGGTGGAGCCCTTGTTGATCCCAGCTGTTATCAATGAATTCTATCCCAGGTGGTTCCCGTTAGACCTTTTGTGTTTGCATTCCTCTGTTTTATGTAAGATTCCGGTTACCTCAATTGTATGTCACCCAACTTCCTTATTGTCCTCTGCATAAAAAGTCTGATGCTCGAGTTGTAAAATTACACTCAGATTCCACACGAACTCTCCTGTGTGTGTCTGTTTGTCGCTCATCCATGCTTTGCCCACCCGCGTTGAGAGACCCCGGTTCCATGCAGACACAGGGACCCAGAGGGTCTGCAGCAGAAAGAAAGAAAGAAAGAAAGAAAGAAAGAAAGAAAGAAAGAAAGAAAGAAAGAAAGAAAGAAAGAAAGAAAGAAAGAAAGAAAGAAAGAAAGAAAGAAAGGAAGGAAGGAAGGAAGGAAGGAAGGAAGGAAGGAAGGAAGGAAGGAAGGAAGGAAGGAAGAAAGGAAGAAAGAAAGGCAGAAAAGATCTTTGATAAGATTCAACATGCCTTCATAATAAAAGCCCTAAAACAAGTAGGACTGTAGGGAACATATTCCAACATAATAAAGGTTATGTATGACAAACTCATGGCCAATATCATCCTAAATGAATAAAACCATAAATGATCCCCATTAACATCAGGAGTGGGAGAGGACTGCCCACTGTCCCTACTGCTCATCTATAATGTGATTGAAGCATTAGCTGGAGCAGTACGGCAAGAGAAGGGATCCAAATGGGAAAATAGTAAGTCAGATTATTTTCAATTGAAGATTGTACTATCTTTTTTGTTTTGTTTTATTGTGTTTGTTTTGTTTTGGTTTTGGTTTTTTTTGTTTTTTTTGTTTTGTTTTGTTTCGAGACAGGGTTTCTCTGTGTAGCCCTGGCTGTCCTGGAACTTACTTTGTAGACCAGACTGACCTCGAACTGAACTCAGAAATCAGCCTGCCTCTGCCTCCTGAGTGCTGGGATTAAAGACATGTGCCACCATGCCCAGCTAAGATTGTATTATCTTATACTCAATGTTCCCAAAATTTGACTAGAAAATTTGTAGAAATTATCAATAATTTCAGCAGTGTTATGATACATAATTGACTTACAAAATTTACCAGTATTAATGCATATGAGTAATGTCTTCATTAGGGTTTTACTGCTGTGAACAGACACCATGACCAAGGCAAGTCTTATTAAAAAAAAAAAAAAAAACATTTAATTTGGGCTGGCTTACAGCTTCAGAGGTTCAGTCCATTAGTCCATTACCATCAAGATGGGAGCATGGCAGTATCCAGGCAGGCATGGCGCAGGCAGAGCTGAGAGTTCATCCAAAGGCTGCTAGTGGAAGACTGACTTCCAGGAACCTAGGGTGAGGGTCTTAAGCCCACACCCACAGTGACACACCTACTCCAAGCAGGTCACACCTCCAAAATGGTGCCACTCCCTGGTCCAAGAATGTATAAACCATGACAAGTAACAAGCATTCTGAGAAAGAGATAATGGACAGGCTTCTCTTCCCAATTTCTCAAATAAAATAAAATATCTAGAATATACATAACAAAAGAGGTTAAAAACATCCCTACAATGAAAACTTTAAATGTGTAAAGAAAGAGATTGGGAAACATACTCAAATTTGAAGACCTCCAAAGCATATAGCTTGGTAGAATTAACATTGTGAAAATGACCTTCCTACCAAAACAATTTACTGATTTAATGAAATCACAATCAACATCCTCATCTCATTCTTCACATAAATAGAAAATCCTCAAATTGATATGGAACAACAAAAGACCCAGAATAGCCAATTAGTCCTAGATACGTGTCTGTTTCTATACATTCTGCTCATTTTAAGTGGTATGTGCATCTGTCTAAGACCCCATCTTTTTTCTATTTTTTACTTGTGTTTTATTTTTGTTTTTAATTAGATATTTTCTTTATTTACATGTCAAATGTTATCCCCTTTCCCCATTTCCCCTCAGAAACCCCCCCATTCCAGTCCTCCTCCCCCTGCTCCCTAACCCACCCACTCCTGCTTCCCTGCCCTGGCATTCCTCTACACTGGGTCTTTCACAGGACCAGGGCCATCCTCTGCTACATATGCGGCTGGAGCTGAGTCCCCCTCCATGTGTACTCTTTGGTTGGTGGCTTAGTCCCTGGGAGTTGTGAGGGTACTGGTTGGTTCATATTGTTGTTCCTCCTATGGGGCTGCAAACCCCTTCAGCTCCTTTGGAAGGCCCCAACTTTTATATATCTGTTTCTATTGTATCATTGATTTTTTTTTTTAGTCAGTCGTATTTTCAGTACTCCATTGTACCCATTTGGCCTCTTCTTCCACAATTAGGAATCTCAGAACTCACTCTTAAATTCTTTGAGTCTTAATGTATTCACCCATAGAATGGGTAATAGTTGTATATGATTGTCTTAGAAAGGGTGAAGGAGTTGGAGGAGAAACAAATGCAATCTTTATAAGAGTGCTTTGAAAATTTGGTATAATTTGATAACTATAAATTGTTATATGATGTTGCTATTTGGTTTTCTTCTCTAGATTTTCAGCATCTAACAAAGAAGCTCCAATTTGTTTACTTCAGTCAATTCCAGGGTAGATACCATAGATATTCCAAATTAGTTTCAGAAGTGTGGGTAGCTTGAAGACTGCCCTCTTTCTATCCCAGAACTGCAAAAGTCTTGGAGGACATTATATACTCAAGTTTCCAGAATTACTTGAGACCTGGAGTGTTTTGACTAGAATTTGCTGCACCTAAATTCAGATTGATATATCTTTTCCACTTGAACACCATTTTGTGGAGGGTTCATTTGACATATTGAGGTAAATGGTCTGGAGTGTTTGGCTCTGTTTTCATTTCTTCAGGTTGCCTATGTTACTGGTACTGTGTTCATGTGGATCCCATCCTTCTTGGCTTCTTCTTAAACATATTTATTTGTTATAACCATGCATCTCTTGCTAAATCAAAGTTTCTTCTCATGTAAGTCATAGTTGTGTGTGTTATTTTAGCTGAAAGTAGATTTTGTTTGATATTAGAATGGCTACTCCAGCTTGTTTCTTGGGACCATTTCCTTGGAAAATTGTTTTCGAAACTTTTACTCTGAGATAATGTCTATCTTTGTCACTGAGGTGTGTTTCCTGTATGCAACAAAATGATGTTTACATATCCAGTCTATTAGTCTATGTCTTTTTATTGTGGAATTGAGTCCATTAGTGTTAAGAGATAATAAGGAAAAGTGATTGTTACTTCCTGATATTTTTGTTGTTAGTAGTGGAATTATGTTTGTGTGGCTATCTTCTTTTGGGTTTGTTGAAAGATTACTTTCTTGCTTTTTCTAGGGCACAATTTCCCTCCTTGTGTTGGTGTTTTCCATCTATTATCCATTGTATGGCTGGATTTGTGTACAGATACTGTATGAATTTGGTTTTGTCATGGAGTATCTTGTTTTCTACATCTATGGTAATTGAGAGTTTTGCTGAGTATAGTAGCTTGGGCTGGCATTTGTGTTCTCTTAGGATCTGTATGACATCTGCCAAGGATCTTCTAGCTTTCATAGTCTCTGGTGAGAAGTCTGGTGTAATTCTGATAGGTCTGCCTTTATATGTTACTTGACCTTTTTCCCTTACTGCTTTTAATATTCTTCCTTTGTTTTAGTGCATTTGGTGTTTTGATTATTATGTGATGGGATGAATTTCTTTTCTGGTCCTGTCAATTTGGAGTTCTGTAGGCTTCTTGTATGTTCATGGGTATCTCTTTCTTTAGGTTAGAGAAGTTTCCTTCTATAATTTTGTTGAAGATATTTACTGGCCCTTTGAGTAGGGAATTTTTACTCTCTTCTATACCTATTATCCTTAGGTTTGGTTTTTTTCATTGTATCTTGGATTTCCTGGATGTTTTAAGTTAGGAGCTTTTTGCCTTTTGCATTTTCTTTGACTTTGTGTCAGTGTTTTCTATGGTATTTTCTGCACCTAAGATTCTCTCTTCTGTCTCTTGTATTCTGTTGGTAATACTTGCATCTATGACTCCTGATCTCTTTCCAAGGTTTTCTATCTCCAGGGTTTTCTTCCTTTCTGATTATTTTTTCATTGTTTCTATGTCCATTTTTAGATCTTGGATGGTTTTGTTCATTTCCTTCATCTGTTTGATTGTGTTTTCCTGTAATTCTTTAAGGGATTTTTGTGTTTCCTCTTTAAGGGCTTCTAGCTGTTTACTTGTGTCCTCCTGTATTTCTTTAAGGGAATTATTTATGTCCTTCTTAAAGTCCTTTATCATCATCATGAGAAGTGATTTTAGATCTGAATCTTGCTTTTCTGGTCTGATGGTGTATCCAGGACTTGCTATGGTGGGACAATTGGGTTCTGATGATGGCAAGTAACCTTTGTTTCTGTTGCTTATGTTCTTACACTTGCCTCCACCATCTGATTATCTCTAGTGCTACCTACTCTCACTGTATCTGACTGGAGCCTGTTCTTCCTGTGATCCTGGTTGTGTCAGAACTCCTCAGATTCCAGCTGTCTCTGTGATCCTGTGATTCTGTGATCCTGAGATCCTGGGTGTGTCAGAGCTCCTAAGAGTCAAGCTGCCTCTGGGACCCTGAGATCCTGGTGTGAGCAAACTCCTGGGATCCTGGGATCCTGGGATCCTGTGATCCTGTGATCCTGTGATCCTGTGATCCTGTGATCCTGTGATCCTGGCCATGTTAGAGCATCTGGGAGTGAAGCTTCCTCTGGGTGTTGTGGGAATGGCTGTGGATTTTGTGCCCAAGGTAAACTGGCACAGACCAGAAAGAACCAGAGCCACTGGTCAGGTGGGGTTCCTGTGTCCCTGGATCCCACTGGTCCCAGTTACTCCAGGTGGTGTTGGGGCAGATGTTGTGTCCTCCTCCTCACCTCTGATCCTATGATCCTAGGCATGTTAGAGCACCTGGGAGTGGAGCTGCCTCTGGGTGTTGTGGGACTGGCTGTGAAGTTCTCACCCAAGTTCTGCTCAGTGCTCTGGCCCAGATTGGAAGGAAGCACCTTGCCAACTCTTAATACCTGAAGGCATATTCTTAGTCCAGGGTTTTGGTTTTTGCCAATCTTCCACTAGAGCACCCTTTGTTGGATATCTAGGGTATCCTTCCCCAGTCACTTGGAGCCACATCCACTTGAAATCTTGATATTGGTGTCCTCAGGACCTCAGCTATGGCTACTTTGAGACTCCTGAATAGTTAAGTACCCAGATAACACTTTTGACAAAATATAACTACTATTCAAAATGATTGGCAATGATTGCTAGGTCCAAGTAGTACACAGGAACTTGAGGAGGTCTGCTAAGACTTTTCTTCTTATGTGATTCTTATGTGTTCAGGTAAGTCAATTCAAGAAATAGCTTGGAATTAGAAATAGCATTGCTCAAGTGTGAGGAGCAAATGCCAAGGATTGAAAGGGTTTCTGAGCATATGCCTGCCTGACCCTGCATCCAGTGTGATCCATCACGCAGTGTGATGACTCTTTTGCGAGGGAACTTGAGATGGTTACTGTCTTATAACAGTGTGATATACTTGTCCATGAGTTACTAAGAGCACGTGAATGTGCCTCACAACTTGAGGGTATAGGACCACAGAATTTTCTTGGAGCTAGTGAGTGATCACTCTAGTTCTTGACCCCTTGCTCAAACAGGGAAAAAGAGTTACAAAAATTATAGAGAGGAGATTCATGCTGGCCTCCTTGTGCGTACAACATAAACAGCTTTTACAACTCATCGCTCTAGCTGGAATCAATCACCAGGAAATGTCTGGATGTAAATGTCTTGACCCTCCTTGCTGGCTTGGCTTAGATTAATAAGTGGCTCTTTCATGAAAATGGTGTTTGTACTTGCCTGCTGTGTTCTCTGGGATCAGTTAGAGCCATGACAGACTTTACAGGAATAAGGGATTGAATATGGAAATTAGGGCTTAGGGTGATATGGGAAGAGCTGGTGAATTGATGGCTGGGGTATTCCAGCTAGACTTAGTCAGAGTTCCTAAGACTGACTGCTTGGAGTCTGGGACACAGAAAAAAAGGCCAGCAGGCAAAGACGTCCAGCAGCCACTCATGAAGTCTTCCAAAGTAGTACTGCTGTAAGGGGACTTGGTGAGGACCGTAAGGCCAGCTGTGTATCTAACCGCACATGGGGTGGGGGAGAGTAATAGCATTGAGCTCTTTTGCTTTCCAAAGTCACATGGGTTCCTTTTATTGGCACACTTGTCCCTACAACTATAGGAAGACGTGGATCATAAGAAATGTGGTCATAGTCTTCTTAGACCTACCTAAGGCACTATGATCTCCATCATACAGAGGTTTTCAGAACAGGTCTTCACCTTCTATATTTTGCAGGAAATTGAGGGCAAGGAATTCAGGAAGTGTTAGACTGTTAATTTCTATGTATCTAATGAGGAAATGGAATTTCATGTTTGACCTTTAATTTGTCTCATTATAGCCTACAACCTGAGTGCATAGTTTTCAAACCTGGAGAGATTCCTCTGAAAAGTATGGTGTCATCTCTTGTGAATTATTTGGACAATGTATGCTGGTACAACTCATTTTGAAAAATAGGAGGACATATCTTTGGAGACGCCTTTACTACTATTAGATTTGACCCTGAACAAAATGTTCTACTGCCCAGAGAGATGCTCATAAAGGGAAGTTGTGAGTGTGAGTGACTGAGCAATCCATCAAGATGGGAGTGGGTGCTTGTCTCCTCCCCTCACACGTGTGACCAGTAGCTAGGCCATGGAATAGAGTGAGAAAGCATACTGCAAGTTGAAAGGATGCTGTGTTCCTCTGTGGCTCTTTCTGCTTAGTGACATCTTGTAATTTAAATTAACTAGGTAAGGGCCAATTAAGTAGAAAATATAGACAGGCTGCATCCGCCCAGAACAGACTGCTCATACAGAGCTCAAGGATGTCTTGGTTCTTGGGAGAATTTGCCTTGAAGAGTTGAATTCCCCTGGCCTCCACCCTCTGTCTTCATTGAAAGTCCTCTTTCTCTGTTTTCCTTTCCTCCCCTTCCTGTATTTAGGCCTCCACCCTCCCCACACCCCCATCCCTTGCTTGATGAGTTTTTAAGACAAGATCGTGTGTGCTCTTTAGAGCAAGCAAGGTAGCTAAGTGTCCTCAGAGTTCATCATGTGGTCCAACTTTCTCTACTGAAAATCTATTGATAGGTTGAGAACTGAGGAGTTATTCTGAGAGGCCCTCTGTCTGGTGTGAATTAATAGCTATTTTTTTGTTTGTTTTGTGCAGTGTATTTTGGGGTGAACGGTTAGCAGCTGTTACTAAGGAAACATATACTTTGGAAATTAGTAAGCACTTAACACGTCCTATTAAATCTGAAGTCTTAATTTATCTCTGCTCTAGTGGAATTGGGTAATATTTTTCCTCGTGTCTGCTTTATTTTACTGAAAATACTGTTTGCAGGGTCATGCATGTGGTGAGCCTCAGAATGGCCTTCCTACTGTATAGACATACCACATGCTCCACCATTCACCTATTGGGGGCCATTTGGGTTCTTTCCCCCGCTTCTTGCTATTATGACTAATGTTGCTATGAACATGCATATAAAAATAAACAGCTCATTTTCCTGTCTTTATTTATTTAAAGTTTATATCCAAGAATGGAGTTGAGCCAGAAAGCTTTGGACATCCTATCCATCTTTGGAGAGTTCTGTTTTGGAGTCTTGTCTCCTCAAGTAGAGGGACAACATCTTTTTCTCAGACTGCTTGGGAACTGGGACCCAAATGGTGGCTGAGGCCCTGCTATCAGGCCCTGCACTACCGAACCTGAATTGAAAGAGAGTGACAGGAGAGCTTGTGACTGGTGTGAGGCTCTGTGGGTAAAGGCACTTGCTACCAAGCCTGGTGACCTGAATTGAATCCCTGGGCCTCAGGGTAGAAGGAGGACAACTCCAAGTTGTCCTCTGATCTCCTCATATATGCTGTGACATATATGTGCACGCATGAGCTTATAAATTGATCCTTGCAGGTGTCTTTGGGAAGGAAAGAGAGCAATATAACATGACCTGAAGCATGTATAATGGGTGCTGAAGTTGGCAGGGGCTTCTCAAGCTGGAGGCCACAGCAGGAACATCAAGTTTTCCTGCTCTCCTCTTTACCAACTTGGCTTGTTCTATTATTATTTTTATTATTATTATTAATTTAGATTTATCTATTGATTTTATATTTCTGTCTTCAGATGCACCAGAAGAGGGCATCAGATTCCATTAGAGAAGGCTATGAGTCACTATGTGGTTGCTAGGAATTGATCTCAGGACTTCTGGGAAAACAGTCAGTGTTCTTAACCACTGAGCCATCTCTCCCACCCCTCATATGCTTATTCTTATAGTTCACAAAGGATCAAGTTTGTTCATCCTCGTTTCCGATGGTCATTTCCCAAGCTCCTCCTCTCTATCTCCCTCTCCTTGTCCCAGTTAAACCTGTCTAGCTGCAGCTTCCATGTCGTTTGATTTGTCTCCGTATGTTGGCTTATGTCTGTGTGTGCCTGTGAGTGTAGGTGCTCTCGGAGGCCAAAAGGATCCTGACCCAATGGAGCTGGAGCTGCAGGCAGCTGCGAGCTACTTGTCATGGGTGCTGGGAATTGAGCTGGGGTCCTCTGTGAGGGTACTACATGCTCTTAACTGCGAGCCATCTCTCCAGCTCCACTTCCAACCCACACAAGTCCTCTCTCTGTCTCTGTCTCTGTCTCTCTCTCTCTCTCTCTCTCTCTCTCTCTGTGTGTGTGTGTGTGTGTGTGTGTGTGTAGCCCTCCTCTCTCTCCTCCCACAGACCCTCTTCTAGCTTCTTGGCTTCCACACGTCCTCACTTCTATAGCAGTACAAATATATATAAAAGTTAGAAGCTGGGAAGGATGGCTCTGTGGTTAATACCACGCAATGTTCTTGCAGGGGATCTGGGTTCAGTTCCCAGCTCCCTTGTTGGGAAGCTCAAACTGCCTGTAACTCTAGCTCTCAGGCATCCAATACCCTCTTCAGGATGCCACGTGTGCACGCCCAGATACACAGACTTGGTTCCTTAAGTTTAAATAAAAAGAAAATTACAAGTAAGAATCACATGGAAAGAGTTTTTCTGTCTAATTTTTAAAGGCTTTGCACAAAACCTGGACCTCACTCTCTGCCTCATTTCCTAACGACAGCGCCAGGCCTGGCTGGAAGTGGCCTCTGGCTCCTCATCAGAACTCGATGCTTCATCCCCTGAGTTATTAGCTGATTTGTTGCCATCAGAATCAATCTATTCCCAAGGCTCTGATGTTTTCTTTCTGATCATCATGAGAGCTGGATTCTGAGCTAGCTTTTTAGAAATTATTCCTTCTGAGTCTCCCATCTCTAGGACTCCAGTCCTGTCCCTTTTGTATTCCCACCTCACCTTAGATGCTATTTTGGCATCCCTCACTTCTCATCTGAATCCAGATAGCTTATTTGGGATGGACTAGTCTCTGGCAGTAAACAACCATAGATCATGGTAGTGCTGCCACATATGGTCCGTTGGAGAGAAGCTGCCATGGAGGTGTCCCTACATACTGTTGCAGTAGGTCTGAGAAGGGACTGAGCCAAGGGACAGCCACTTGTGAGGTGAACCAGCCCTACTTCACCACCCTTACTGCCAAATTGCTTCTACATGCCAGTAATTTTTGATAAACTGTTATCTTTACTGTGGTGTCATGAAATGCTTTACTGTTGTAGAAAGCAAGGGACTAGAAGTGGGCTTAGACCCCCCCCATGGCATGTGGGTCTATTGAAAAGAGCCAGATCACTCAAGCGAAGCATCAGTGAGTGGACTGGTACCCTAGATCTGCTCAGAAGCTTCTGCCAGACTAATGAATCCTGATGAGCTAACACTGATGGTCAAAAGGAGACTCCCATAGCCCTCACCAGCGCTCATTCTGGCTCATTCGTCATCTCCAGCTGTATTAGATACACACCATCACACATAATACTCAAAGATAGACAACACAAGCCATCCTGGCCTCTGAGTACCACAGGATTCTTCTCATGTGTACAGCCCTCTCCTTTCCCTCAGCAAGTTTGTCTTTGAAATGGAATGGCAGCTGGCCAGCAGCCTGGAGAGTCCCCATTTAGCCTCAGTCCCAGGAGATGTGCGGGGCAGGCAGGCCAGCAGCAGAATTCTACATCTGAAAGAGGAGGCAGAGGGCTCTGCAGAGAGTCTCTCAATCGGCCTTATATCTTGAATAAATTGCATGTTGGAATTTAATTTGGAGTCCCTGCTGTTTCCTTGATGAACGCAAACCACACGGCAATTACAGTGATGAAGCGGGCTGCCGCTGCGCCTGACAAGGGTGATCTGTCTGCGTGAGGAGGGAGGGAACAGGAGCTTGGCAGGTGGCTGGTCGGCCGTACTGGGCATGTTCTTGCATCTCTCCCCATAGAGAAAGCCCCACAGGACAAAGGTTGTATTCTCCAATCACTCCCTGGGTGCTGTGTAGAAGATAGCTTCACACTACAGCCTTTTGCAGCTTCCTTGGTAGAGCCTGCTTGGCCCATGGCTCCAGTCTCTGAATCCCATCTTCTCCACATCTCAGTAGAGAGGATAATAAATGTTTATTGAGCACTTGCTGTGTGCCAAGGATTGGACTAACTCTCTGAAGGCATCATCTCATGAATGTGCCCAGACACCTCATGAAAAACAAAACAAAACAACAACAACAACAACAAAAGCCTCTTATCTCCACTTTACATGAAACATTCTTCAAAGAGGCTAAATAGCCTGTATACAAAGTTGTATGGCACATAGCAGTGCAGTAGATAGGCTCTGAACCCAGAAGTCCAAATCCAAGATCACAGACCCTTTACCCAGTTTCCTGTTACTGTTCACCAACTTCTTCATCAGAGCCCTGCTCTTCCTACCCCATCAGCTTTCACCCATCCTCCTCACTGCCCTTTCTGCAGAGGCCTTCCTTTTCTGATGGATGCAGTTAGGAGAGTCAGCTGTTCCCAACTATGTGAGTAGTGGGCAGACAGGAAGCATGTCCAGCCTGCTTGTCTTTGGAAGGAAGGCACTGCTAGTCAACCCAGCCAGGGGCTTGCTGTTGCTCTTCTGCTCCAGCTCCTTCACCTCAGGCTAGACAAGATGGTCCGCACGACACATTTGCACATAGAAGTAGAAGAGAGACTCATTGGAGCCACAGGCCTATCCTACATACTATCATGGCTATTTTTAAAAAGTGTGTGTGTGTGTGTGTGTCCGCGCGTACGCACATGCGTGTGTTGTACATTGTTGTACATGTGACTATAGGAAGACATATTACTACTGGAGTATCTCCTTCCGCTGAGTAGTTTCTGAGGATCAAACTCAGTTTGTCAAGCTTGGCAGGCATCTTTACCCACTGAGCCATCTTTCAGGCCCACCAAAACTTATCTTTGAACTCTGCTTTCTTCAGCTCTTTGCATCAATACATTACGAATGGACCAGAAGCTGGGAAAGGAAGGAAGAGGCCTCAAACCTAATTCTTCTGTAACATAACTAGCTATCTTTGCTGCATGGCTGGTAGCGCAACTGCAGACTTTTCTAGAAATAGCCCCCATGGAACCCAAGTGAAGGATGCTTCCTGGTGAGTTCTTAGCACACTCAAGCAAGGGACTCCAAATCCAGGCCTTCAGAGAGGAAGAATGCAGAGACCCAAAAAAGCTCACAGGGCCTAGAGCTGGCCTGTCTGGAGCCATTTGGGCTGCAAAGTCCCTGTACAGGTGCCGGGCTCAAAGTGCATTCAGTAGATCTGAATTTTCATCCTGGGTTTTCGCCAGCCTCCTGGGTGGCTTTTCTGGTTTCACTTTAGCTTTTCACTGGGGAAAGTAAGAACTTTAGATGAGTAATTTTAAAGCATTACAGTCCTGTGGTTCTAATGTGATTAATGCCCAAAGCAACAGGTCAATAGGTCCCAAGGCCTCCTAATTCCCTAGACCCACATTGGCAACAAACTGCACACATCATAACGTTCCAACTTAATCATTTATTCTGCAAAAAGTGTAGTAGAGGCCAAGAGGTAGGAATTTGTTATGCAAAAGAAAGGTCCTGATCTCAGGAGATCACCACGAAGGAACTGAGAAGACCAGTAAAGGGCACTAACCTACCATCCACGTGGTCAGTAGCACAGAAGCACATATCAGGATGCATGCATGCCAGTCTCAGTACCTCTTGGCATCATTGTGCATGAATGTTGACTGCTTAACCGAGAACAAAATAGCACACACTCAAGCAAGATGGCCTTTCTTCGTCTCATAACAATAAGAAGGCATCAGGATGCTAACATGGATTGACTTCCTCCTACCCTCTGTGTGTTGTCCTTGTGAGTTGCCAGGGTCCAGATGGATGAAGGTATTCATCTCCATATCTATTTAACCAAAGGAGTAAGGAACGATAAGCCATTGGTGCAGTGCTTGCTTGCCCCTTCTTTTAAATCATCAAGCGAAGTTGGGCATGGTGGCCAAGTCTGTAATCCTAGTACTCAAGAGGTAGAAGCAGGAAGATCATGAGCTCAAGGTCATCCTCCAAGACATTGCAAGACCAAGGACAGCTTGGGCTACACGAGATCCTGTTTCAAAATAGTAAATAAAAGGATACTGAAATATAATAATAAAGACAACTGAGCTCAACACAGTCTATCAAAGTCCCAGCAGACAGAGCCAACTTCTTCAGAGCATGAAGAGAATGTGGGACCATAAGACTGTATGAATTGTCTTCATGAAGAAAGCCTAGTCAAGGAAGCAACCACTCTAGGCATTTCTTTCTTTTTTTAAGACTTACTTATTTTATATATATGAATACACTGTCACTGTCTTCAGACACACTAGAAGAGGGTATAAGATCCCATTACAGATGGTTGTGAGGCACCATGTGGTTGCTGGGAATTGAACTCAGGACCTCTGGAAAAGCAGTCAGTGCTCCTAACCACTGAACCATCTCTCCAGCCTCACTCTGGATATTTCTAACAAATGGCAGTTGTACAGTAATAGTCTATCCAGGTAATGGAGAAACTGAGAAGGTAAACCACCCAGAAATTAGCAACTGCAGGAAGCTACTGCATTCTCAGGGATGAATACCAGTAAAGAAGCCCAAACCATGGTAGCTGATGCCCAGTGGAGTCTACAGAAAGAAGTGCTGCCCAACAGGAATAAAAGCCAAAGAGAAAGTACAGCCATAGCTGGAGAATCTACTAAAGGCAGGGAGAAAGAAATGAGAGTATTCTTTCTCTCTTTTCCCACCTTCTGTTAACAATCCCCACTAGCCCAAGTTATTTGGAAGCTAGTTAGGGAAGATTCTTTAAAATGTAGTTTTCTGGGAAAGAGCCAGCAGGGGTAAGGGAAGGCAGAGTCTGAACACTAGCCTATGGGCACAGAGAACACAGACCCACAAGCACCCATGAGACACAGTTTGCAGCGCTTTACCAGAAAGCTGTATTTTGTCCAGACTATGACTAATATAACATAGAAGACTTTGGTTTCTGCAGACTCAAGTGGAGACTGGAGCCATGATTTCAGAAAAGAATCAAGTTCACTGGGAAGTAGAAGGTTCTTACTCTAGACTGTGGTCACTCTTTTCAGAAATTCTTTCATTAAGGTAGTAGCTTAAAGCAATGCTTTCTTTCCTATTATCTCATGGTTCTGGAGGTCAGAAGTATGACTGGGTCTTATTGGGATCAAAATCAAAGTGTTGGCAGAAGTGTGCCATTTTTTCTGGGCTCCAGAGGAGGCACACTTACTTGCTTTTTCCAGTTTCTATGGGTGGCTACCTTGGTTGATTCTCAGCCACACCATCCCAACCCTTGCTTCTGTCCTCAGGGCTCCTTCTCTCATTCCCCCGCCTCCGTCTTATTATTATACACACCCACAATGTGATCTCTGATCATGAGTCTATGGAATTTTGACTTAATCACACCTGCAAAATCATGCAGAGTCACCAATTTTAGGTTTAGGGAGCAGACATCTTTAGGGAGGCCATTAACTTTTACAACACTCACTTTATTTTCCTGCTAGCTATGGATCTGCAGCTCCAGAGACTGTCCATATGCAGAAGTGATCACAGTAGACTCTTCTGGGCCCTCTGTAGGTGTTCTGTAGGTCCTGTGTGGACCGTGACTGCCCTTTGGATGCTGGTATCCAGCACATTTGTAAAAGAAGATCATCCAATGCTGGGTAGGTTGCACTTGGATCATTTAAAGCTGCTTTGGGATGCAAGCTACTCAAAATATGGCTCCTATAAAGTTCCTTTGTACTTTTGTCTTCTCTATATTTGACTGTTGGCTTTGTTTTGGCTTTAAGGTCAAGCTAGTATCATAACCTCTGTTTTGACGTTGGGTGAGGAAACAGACAGTAGGCACTGAGTTACCCACACACAATGCTGCCTTTCTTCCATTCACTTGTTTCCAGCCATAGAAAGTGCACTTGCCATGTGGTTGGTTGTTCGATGGATCATGTTCACTGATCTCTTCTACCTCAGCTTCTCTTTTTCCTATGGAAAAATCAGCTCTTTAGTCAACCATTTGTTTGGAAGAGCTTGGAGACATAGGCCTAAAATCCTAGCTACTTGGGAAACTGAAGCAGGATGATCAAGTTTAAGACCTTTCCTAGATAAAAGGTGAGTTCAAGGCCAGGCAACTTAAGGAGACCTTATAGCAAAATGAAAAGGGAGCTGAAATGTAGGTAAATGGTGCTAAGCGTGGGTAAAACCCTTACAATGGAAACAAAACAGTCTATGGCCAACGTACACAACAAACAAACATGGATCCAGGAGCCCAGTAAACTCATGGTCATGTTGCATGTATTTTCCTAGAGAGATGCATCTATTCATCCCAGATATGTTACCAGGGACTCACTAACCTAATGACTCCTCCCAAGCCTGACTTGATGAACTAATGAGCTCGTTGCTGTTACTCTCTGGACCATGGATGAGGGATGACTTAGAGGAGTGTGGGTGACCCTGAAACAGCTGCATCACCCAAACACCCGACCCCATAATGACTGATGGCCTCATGGAAGCTGCATCATAGTCACTCTTTCCATTAATCTTTTACCTCCTAAATATTCTAGCAGTTCTCCAGACCACACACAGCTGGGAAGTAATAGCTACAATCCCAGGTGAGATTCCCCGTGACCCCTACCTTCTACTATGGAGTACTAAAAAATTCCATTACCACTACCATTACCATAGACCTCACTATCACTGTATTGCTTTGTTTATTTCACCACAGGGACTGTAGGGGCCAGGGTCATCTGCGCTCCATGATGACAGTGGTCATGGCGGTTATAATGGGATAGTTGGATCATGCCAAAGAGATAAAGCTATACAGCATCAGATAGGATTTAAAGAGCTCACTAAGGACCCACTGCATGGATGAAAATGCCTCAAGGCAGTGGCAATCCTAATAAAAAGTAATCGTATGGGTGGGGGCTCATGTATCCCATCCTTAGCTGAAAGCATTGGCAGTTGATGACTGAGTGGGGAAGAGTCAGTTTTCTGAGGAGTGTGCCCTCTCCCACATTGCTCATGTACTACTGGATGGCCCTATATCCATGCTCAAAGAGGGGGCTCTTACTGGACTATTCGTGGATTATAAAAAAAATAAGGAAAGGAAATATGAAGTTGGGAGTGGGTTGAGAGAGGGTAGGGGAGAAGTTAGGACAGAGGAGTGATGGACATGTTCAAAATATATTGTATGAAACTCTCAGAGAATAGACAAATATAAGGCACATTTAACAAACATATGGAATGCATTCCACTGTTATTACATAGAGAGGGGAAGATTCTGGAGCTGGCAAAACCACATGGCCTATCTCAAAGTGGCAGCACTAAGTGAGAGCCTGAGTTTTGGGTCACTGGGCTGAAGAAACTTCTGGAATTCAGTTTCCAGAAAGAAGGCAGAAAATGTCCTATGCAGTGCTCCAAGAATCACGCCCCAAGTATTGGTACCCAAACAGTATTGTGTATGCAGCATCAGTGGAGTGGGATGCAGTCCAGGGACGACAGGCACAGCAAGCACTTAGCCTTGCCCCACAGTTCATTAACCATCCTCATTTCAAGCGCATTTATCATGATCCCATCCAGCCCAGTCCCCAAGATGAGGTGGGGTGGGTTTTGGTTGGTTGTTGTTTTGGTTTTTGTTTTTGTTTTTTAATTAAAAAAAAAAAGCAAAAAATTTCCTATAACTTCAGTAGTGAAGGTCTTGAGACCGGACTTTCTATGACAACTGTATGCTAGGCAATGTCCTAGATGGTAGAAATCTGTGAGGGATTAAAACAAATTTTAAAAGCTCTCCTCTTGTGGAGGGGAAAGACAGGTAATAAACAAAGTAAATGGGGGAAATATAAAGATGAGTTCCATGATGCTCCACACTCCTAGGAAAGCTGGGTTTTTTCCTATCATCATGCTGATAAGCTTCCATCACAACTGGTTTTACACCTGTTTAGTTCATCAATGACACTTCTATAATCTTGAATCAAACACACCAAGAGCTGTTTTAAATGTGATGAATGGGTGAATGGCAGCTTGCTTCAATGAACACATTTCTGAAAGCCAGCCCATGGGAGAAAGCCTCGTGGATGAAAATCAACCAATTCCTAGGGGGCTCACGTCTATGAAGTTAATCCTGAGGCTGACATCGACCCACTCCTGCCTCTAAAACCCACCCTAATCCAACACCATCCCAGTGATTCGATAAAAGATTAGTGATTTACTTTGCTCGGAGAAATCTGCCTGGCCAGCATGGCTCTCCTTTACTGTCCTGAAGATCCTCAGCTGCCAACATTCCTTGAGACTCCGAATCAAAAGATGTCCCTGCCAGGGCCTTTGTCTCAATCCCCCAGGATGTCACTGACATATCTCATTAAAATGCTTTTGGATTCATTTTGCTCTCATAGGACTGGTAACTAGCGTCTCTTTGTTCGTGAAGATGTGGTGTTTGTATAATTAGAACTTTTTTTTTCTAGATGCATCGCCTGGTGGATATTTTTGCCATTGATTTGCTTTTTTTTTTTTTTGTCTTCTTCCTTCTGCTCACTTAGCTTTGTTTTGGCTAAACTATTAGTACAAAGTCTCATTGTGTGCATTTTGTTTTGATCTCAATTGTCTGGTATTGGTTGAATTAACAGAGACTATTCCACAGGGAGACTGGAAGCACAGACTTCAGTGCAATCCAAGCCAGTCTGAGGCCCGCAAGTGACTAGCAACCACTTCCGGCAAAAGAGATAGACAGGCTTGTACCCTGAGACCCCTTCAAATTTACATAAGGACATTTCCTATCTTACCAATAAAAAAGGGTGCAGTTTATTCAATCACACCAGGGTTGACATTTGTTGAGTCATTGAACCTATAGTCCCTAGCATGTCTCTGCTTGACTAAGGGTTCTGAAATATTCCACAGGAACAGCCACACTTCTGACCAGCTCTGGAGGTCACTTTGTCATTGAGTTGGTATGTCAAGGCCTCAGTCTCTTCCTGGCTCCCTTAGGAAGATGCTCATCTCTGTGACAAAACCCCTGAGACGATCAGCTTGCAAGGTGCTTATTTTTGACTCCCAGACTTGTTTCGGTCTGTGGTAGGCTGGCCCCGCTGCTTTGAGTCTAAGCTGTGCAGTACGTGATGGAGGGAATATGGCACAGAATACTCGCTTACTTCATTGTTGCCTGGACGCGAAGAGGAAGGGGGAGGGGCTGGGTCTGATAGCCCCTTGAAAGCATACATCCCCTGCCACCTGGCCTTGGCTAGGCTCCACCTCTTTTTGTTAAATTTATTGTGGAGAGAGAGCACGTGTGCTATGGAACATGTGTGGAAGTTACAGGACAAGTTTGGGGTGGGGGTGTCTGTTCTTCCCTCCCACCCATATATATCTCCAGAATCTAACTCAAGTTTTCAGGCTTGGTAGCAAGAGTCTATACCCATTGAGCAATCTTGCCAGACACAGGATCTGCTTCTTAAGTGTTTCCTCCCCTCCCAATGGCACCACAGGCTAGCCAGCAAGCTTCGAATTGCAAACCACAGCCCCAGCCAAGTCCTCCTTCTTACATGAATTTATAGCCAATGTATAAATAACAATTTGTAGTAAAGACAGTCAACATAATTGTCTCCGTTTACTAAGATTGCCATACAGAAGAACCACAGGCAGGGTGATCAGAGTTCAGGATGTCAGTGTGAATAGTTTCTCCGAGGCCTTCCCCCCAGCATCCTTCCCCCCAGCATATAAATAACCAACCTTCCCTCCACCCCACCCCTTTGCCCCTGTCTTCACACAATCCCCCTACAGTGTCTGTGAGCACCCATTTGTTCTTACAAGGCAGAGGGTCATGTGGAAAGAGACCCATGATAATGACTTCTGGTTAACTTCACTGCCTCTTTATAAGGAACCTGTCTCTAAACAGAGTCACCCTTTGGGATACCTGGGGTCAGGATTTCAGCAAAAGGATTTCAGGAGAATGCCC
The DNA here is from genome assembly GCF_978045245.1 of Mus caroli. Lineage (NCBI taxonomy): Eukaryota > Metazoa > Chordata > Mammalia > Rodentia > Muridae > Mus > Mus caroli. The sequence goes on from NW_028227257.1 coordinate 78,948,847, forward strand.
AACCCTCGAAACAACTGATCCCTCAGTGAAGACCTTGACACACAGTAAAGTGAGAAATTAGCACTTTAACAAATAGGTCTAGAAAATTGTTGAGAAAATGTGTTCAATGTTGAGCTTTTTGGGGTGAGTATGTCAGGGACCAGACACAAAATAATAAATGCAAGAGAGACTCAGCCCTTCTGCTTCAACTTCCAGGTATTTGACCCCTGTGGGCTCTCTAGTCCCTGCTCATTTGCCTTCCCATGTTCCTTGTACTTTTTTTTGTGACCTTGAAAGTGAATTTGTCTCGGGAAAAGAATGATCACACTGTAGAATGTATCATTCTTGAAACACCAGAGCGGAGGCATAGCTATAGAAGATGAATCCTAACCAGAGCTAAACTGGGGTATAATAAAAGGATTTTTGTAAACTTCGGGAAGACAGAAATTCGCTGTAGGATTCCGAGATTTTCTTACATGGATTGTCCTGGGCTTTGGGATTCATAGCAGCCAATTCACAGAGTTGTTAGTCTTGTTGAGGAGGGAAAATGTTAAACGTAGTGGTGTGGGAGAGGCAGGCAGAGAAACTAAATAACCCAGAGATGCCACAAATTTTAAAGGACAAGAAAATAATATTTAATAAGGCAGTTTCAGAAAGCTTCTCCTTGGAGGCAGGTAAATGTTTAACCAGGAGCTCCAGGCGTGGGGAGGCTGTGAACTGTGGTATTTGCCAAGTTCTGTGGTGTAAATACTCATACCAGTTTCCAGGTAAGCACGTGATGTTGCTGAATGTGTCACTGGACAGAGAGACTTTCAAAGGTTGATTTGACCACTGCTCTGGGAACTTGGATGGAGATTTGGAGTTACAAACCAAGTCAAACAAATCAGTAGGAACTCCAGAAATCTTCTGTATTCTGCCATAAAGCCTCAGCTGAAGTCAAAGGCTACTCAGTCTCCTTATTCCATTGCATTCTGAATAATAATAATAATGATGATGATGATGATCAATTGTAAGGAAAATTGTCAATTTGAAAACTTTTGGAAATGTAGCTTTATGCAGGGTTAAATAAGATAGAAATAGAGATACACATCTTGTTTATAGTCATAGAACGTGCTCTGTGTGCTCAGAAGATCACTTAGGGCTATAGCTCTGTGGTACAGTGCTTGCCTAACCCCCACAAGACCCTAGGTTCAATTCCTACCATTGCCAAAAGAAGGGGGAGGGGAGAACAAAAAGACAAAGGGAATATTGCCTACAAGTGCACCAAGCAGAAAGGCCATTTAGGAGAACGAGTATCCCATGGTTAGAAGGTACCGCTATCAAGAATAAATGTCCTGTGACAGAATAACCTACGGATAGAAGGTACCACTACCACTGGTCATTTACACTGATCTAAATGAAGCTGATCCTGGCTCCCTGACCCTCCTCCTCTAGTCTAGTAGGGGACAGAGAGGTGGCTGGTCCATGCTCTTGCTTCAATAGTGGCCATGAGATTCAAGTTAGGTTGCTCTGAGCTCTTCTTAGCTCTACAGTAGCTTGCCTTTATAGGATGCTAAGCTGATTCTGAGTAGAGCAAGTCCTCACTTCCTCTTACGCCCAGGCTTCCCACAGCTACACCTTACTTCTTCCTCTACTCCTCCCACACTGAAGAGGAGCCACCTTCTCCCTCTTCTCACTTCCTTAAGATGAATGTTTTCCTATGGTGACTGCTGACCTTCCTAGCTCCTGGTCTTCCTAGCCATTGCCTATTGCTTTTGCTCTGTGCAGAGCAACACTTCTTTCTATCGTGCCCTATGAAGACAGGGGGTGTGCCTGTTGTGTGGACTTTCATATACCTAATAATGCCTTGCCCATTTTTTAAAATAAGTCATTAACCTGGGTCTTTCTCTGAGCATTCCATCTGCTTTCTTTTCCTTCAGTCACCCCACCATGCTCCAACCCATTATGGCCACTGTCGTGAACTGTCTAGCAGGGCCACCAAGGATAAAGAATTCCCAGCAAGTATTTGACCATCCCTAAAAAGATTGAGGCACAGTTTTAGATGTGGTCTCCTCAGTCCAAACAGGCTACAGGAAGTAGATTCTGACATGACCCCAGTGCTTCCCAGATATTCATGGCACTGTGCATGCCCTTCTCTTTGAATGTAGGATGGACTCATGACTCGCTCCTAATCAGTAGAATATAGCAAAAGTCGTGGGGTATCACTTCATGATTGGGTTAAAGGGCAATGCCCTCTGACTAGTTGGTTCTCTCTCTGTCTGTCTCTGTCTCTCTGTGTGTCTCTCTGTCTTTATCTCTGTCTCTTTTCTTGCATTATATTTATCTGAAGGACAGAGCTGTCTGGCAAGGAGTTGTGAGTAACCTTAAACGACTGTTGGAAATGGAATTTAAGTGTCACATGAATGAAAATTTTCCCAAAAAGTCTTCAGATGTGGCTGCCAGCTTGATTTTAGCCTTTGAGAGACCTGAGACAGAAGTCCTGATTGAACTATCTGGATTCCTGATTGACAATTACCATGTGGCTTAGTCAGGGTTTCTATTCCTGCACAAAACATCATGACCAAGAAGCAAGTTGGGGAGGAAAGCGTTTATTCAGCTTACACTTCCATACTGCTGTTCATCACCAAAGGAAGTCAGGATTGGAACTCAAGCAGGTCAGGAAGCAGGAGCTGATGCAGAGGCCATGGAGGGATGTTGCTTACTGGCTTGCTCATTCTGCTCTCTTATATGCTGAGGCCATGGAGGGACATTACTTACTGGCTTGCTTCCCCTGGCTTGCTCAGCCTGCTCTCTTATAGAACCCAAGGCTACCAGCCCAGAGATGGCACCACCCACAAGGGGCCCTCCCCACTTAATCACTAATTGAGAAAATGCCTTATAGCTGGATCTCATGGAGGTATTTCCTCAACTGAAGCTCCTTTCTCTGTGATAACTCCAGCTTGTGTCGAGTTGACACACCAAACCAGCCAGTACACCATGAGATAATAAATATGTTCCTTTTGAGTCATTAAGTTCTGAGGCAACGTGTTATGTGTCCATAGATGACTGTACACAGCCAAATGACATATCACCTCAATGTTATTTCTTCTGCTTCCTTAAGCATTCAGGCCGGCCCTCCTGGGCTGAGCATTCACAGTGACAGAGCCAACACATCCTTCAGACTTTGTGTTTCAAGGTCCGGAATCAATCGGAAGCTTCACTATATCTCTGTGAAAGACTTCCTGGCTTGAACATGTTTTCCAGATAGAGGCCAAATCCTGGACCTCTAAAGACATGTAATGCCAATCGTTGGAACTGAGGTGGCATTACCTTGAGAGACGGTGACAAAGATTCCTGAAAGTGATCTAGGGCTCTCAGATGAAAAGATGGCTATTAATCATCCTGATAATGAGGGGAATGGCTTATATTTTGGACAACTGTGGCTACTAGGTCCTATGTTTGAGCCTTTTCCAGTGGGCTAGCAAAGTGTTGTTTTTTTAATATATCCCAAGCTCCTGGCATTGAATAAAAGTGGACCCTGCAGAGAGCTCTGGACCCCTCTGACCCTCAGCTAGAGCTAAGACATAGGATGCTAGTAAGGGATGGGGAAGAAACTGGGCTTTTTTCCAGTCTCCCCAAGATCCATGGTTTCCTAGGCAACATTAAATACCCAGCTGAGGCCCTAAACAGAAGAAAAACAAATCAGCTCCCTGAAAGAATGTCTACACTGCTACCATCCGACAAATTATGTGGCTTTGCAGAGGATAGCTGGGAAACTCATGACAGAAGAGACAAAGAACTGAGGCTTGTATTCTCCCACAAGCTGCTGCTGCTGGGGGCTGGGAGAAGGGAGAAGGAAATAGAGGGGTTACCTGGGCACCTTCAGTCCAACCTCAGGGAAGGCGGAACAGCTCCTCCCTCAGGGCCTCAGAGTCCTGTATGTTGAGACAGCCTCTCCTTCTCATCCCCTGGCTGCTGCAGGCCAGAGAACAGTCACCACGCTCTGTGAACCACAGGTTCTGCCACATAGGCTAAATCCAGGAAAATGCCAGGGGGTGTCTGGGGCAGTCAAGAGAGCAAAGCTCTTGACCTTGGGCCGCAGTCTTCCTTTAGGGTATGGGATCCAGTGAGTCTGGATGGAGAAAGGCCCTAAGGAAGCTTGAGGGGGGGGGGAGAAAAGAAAAGTTGCTGTGGGGTCTGAGAGGCTTGGGACTGAATCCAGCTTCAGATACCTGCAGCGTGAGCTTGGGTATATTTCCTGATATACCTTTCAAGTCTCAGTGTCCCCATCTAAACATGTCTGGTAGTTTACTTCCTGTGAGTCTACCTTGTATGGTTCAGCAGGTCAAGTGAGTCTTGAACCCAGATTTAGGGGAGCACCAGAAAATTCAGTAACCAGAATAATTATTATTCCAATTATATAATAGATGCATGTATGCATGTGCATGTGGTATAAATATGTGTTCTTGTGAGTGTGTGCACATGCAAGTGTGTATATATGTATGTGCATATAGAGACTTAAGATCTGAGTTGGTGTCCTCTTTGATTGGTCTCCATGTTATTTTTGAGACAGAGTCTCTCTCTAAACCTAGGGCTCTTTGGTTGGGGTAAACTGACTGACCAATGAGTGCCTATCCCTGTCCCCTTCCCGAGATAATGAGCTCCAGAGGTTTGTCTATCCCCGTCCCCTTCCCCAGACTTGAGGTTATAGATACAAAGCTGTACCTGGCTTTCAAGTGTTCTCTTGCTTATGTGCCACACAGTATACTAACCAAGCCATCTCCCCCAGGATTTTTAGTGCAATATATTTAAAACTCTATATTAGTAAAAAAAAATTAATTACAGAAAAAATACCACAAGGTATTTCTGCTCAATAAATGCTTGTGAACCAATAGCAGACTTTGTTTGGATTTTCAGCAGGCTCAGAAGGCATGGTTGCTGGCCAGGCTTGGTCCAAGTTCAACTTTATCATCCTGATTTACACTAACTAGTACAATGATTAGCTGAATACATAGAGAGAGCCTATAGACCCATCTGATCCTGTCATTTCTACTCCTCATCCCTGTCCCCTTGGATACATTATTCTGCCAATCTAGTCCTCAGAGTACTTATGTGTAGATTAGGGAACAAACACTATCTCTACCAAAGGGTTTTACAACACAAGATACCTGACCCATAGCCCATGCTCAGTCACCATGGCTGTCATTATAGCCTCATTTGCCGGGTATCAGGATAACATGAAATTTTTTTCTTCTGGCTGAGAAGAGATGAAACAGGCTGGCATCCTATCACTGCCTCTGTGATAGGATGCATCTGGCCAGCTTTCTTGTTAATCAAATATGCAGCTGGCTTGGGAGCTGCTGCCCGGGAGCTGCTGCCTGGAGCGACCTTTGCTGCTGTGTCTGCTGCCATCTGGATATCAGAGGGAACATACAGAGGGGGTTGGGGCAAAGCAGGAACAGCTGAAGCACAGGGCCTAGAAGAGTCCAGGTCTCAACTTGTTTGTAGCACAGGAGTTTGAGATGCACAGGTTTGGCAACGAAATAGCACCCCTACGTTACAGTGCTATTTTACATTACATGCTATGTTACATGCCCTGTTTTTTCCTTCACATGCACAGAGTGGGGGCTTTGGTTCAGTTTGGATCAATCATCTGTTCTGATGACTGAGCTTTCCAGTCTGAGGATAGCTGAAGATGCAAAGAACTCCAAGAGGGCAAAGAAAACATATTCTAAAATATTTTGGAGTGAGTATTTTCCTTTTAATGCTTTCGACAAAAACTGGCAGTAGGCAACAGTGTTCATTTGTCTATTTAGTAGGATACAGGCCTACACTAAGAGCCAGGAGGATTGGCTGGTGGGACAGAGGAGCTACTCAATGGCAGAATGTAGGCTTCTACAATTTTTACAGTGTTGGAAAACACCTGGGCAGCTCATTATAAAACAGAATTCTGGGCAGGAGAGAAAGCTCCTTCTGTAAAAGTGCTTACACTCAGTTTAATCCCCAGGACACAATTTTCTTTTGTCTTGATTTTAACTGGGCATGCTTGTAGTTCTAGCATTGGGGAAACAAAGGTGGGTGGCCCCTAATTCTTATTGGCCAACCAGCCTAGCTAGCTAAGGGAATCTCAAGCCAGTGAAAGACCCCATCTCAAGAGGCACAAAAAGGTAAATGGTACCTGAAGAACAGCACCCAAGGCTGGCTTTTGGCCTCCACACTTAAGCAAACATACTTGTGTACCCACTTGCACACACACAAACATGCAAACATACAAATAAACACACATACACACACACACCCTGCGCACAGTTCTGCCTCATCAAGTCTAGGGGTTTGGGAAGCAAGAGTCTGCATTTCTAACAGAACCCCAAGTGACTGTGACTTTGGTGTCAGTGGGTTTGGGCTCTTCAGTCACTCCAAATGCAGCCTGGGGCGGAGTAAAGAACAGCTCAGCTCTTAATAGGTGGTGGGACCTTTGGCAACTTAACCTCTCTGAGCCAGGATCCTCAGCTATAAAACAGATGAAAATAGCAGCACTCCATGGGGTTCCCATGAGAGTGAAATGAACTATGGAATCCCCGACATACTCCAAGCCCTACCTGGAATACAGTAAGTCCTCAATTCATGTTAGCTCTTGTAATCCTTAATGGCTAAACATCTCACAATGAGGACTTCATGTGTGTGTCTTTATAAACAAATTAGAAAAGATGAGTAGGAAGTCCCTATGCATTCATGCCTACATAGAATATTTGCATATCCTTTCAAGGGTCTCATGGAGCCCCGGAAGCTCATCCTTCTCACACCCTTGGTTAAGTAGATTCTAATAGTGTTCACTTTTGTAACATCTGTCTTCTCTTCAGAATTCAGAATGCCAAAAGATATTAGACCAAGTAATAATAGCTTCTGAGCTTCTGTTCTGTGGCTGTGGTGATGTATGTTTCTCTCTTCCTTTAAAGGCACTCACTGGTGTTCCTATTCTGCACACAAAGTAACTGAGGCTCATCTGTTAGAACCAAGGTGTGCCCAACTCTGGCAGACTGTCACCATACCTCAGTCCACTTCCTTAGAGTGATGACAGCACTAGAGGAATTTATTTAGCAAAGACTAAGTGTCAGGCCCACAGGGAACAAATTAAAGGATATCCTTGACCTTAAATAATTTTCCTCTAGCTAAGGAATCAAGATGAGCAATGGGAGCAAGATGTACTTTAGTGAACAGAATCTGCCTCATATGCTCACAACTCTGGATTCAGTCTTTGGCACAACAGTAAGCAAGTGAATGAATAAATAAGTAATCATTATAATCAAATAACGTATATGGCAGACATTTCAGTGGTTCCCTGGTATGTATTTGCTCTCTGTATTTTGTAGCTTCCTTTGCAGCTATGTGATGAGCCATATTTTGTTGCTTCCCTTGCAGCTATATCCTGAGACTGAACCTGGCCAGTTATTGCAGGTGGGCAAGGAAGACGCTTCCTGTAGGTGTAGCCCTAATGAACAAGTGTGTTCCTTTTTTCCCTTGATTTGCAGCAGTGACTATGACAGCTGTATGCTCCAGATGATGCTCTTCAGATACAGGAAGACAGCTCAGCCGGTATCTGATTGAGACAAGAAAGGGAAATGAATCTCTGGGGGTCACACCATGAGATCCTTGGTTACTACAATATTATCTAATTTCCTCTGCTCAGACAAATGAGGACATCATGGTTGTGAATGAGGCGTTCCAAAAAGATCAGTAGGTATTGAAACACGTGTCAGACCACAGAACAGAAGCTCAAAAACTAGAGCTATTATTACCTGGTCTAATACCTTTTGACATTCTGAATTATGAATCACCCAAAGGGCACATTCTAGACCCAGCAAGACAAACTTATTTAGGAAATGTACTAGAGATAATTAATCTTTAATAAGGAATTTCTAAGGATTAACTAAATTTGGGGAGCCCTGTAATAGGCTTCCCACATAGTGGAAACTTCTTCTACCTCCACCTGAAAACCACTTGCAACAGAGTCATTGTCTATGACCACTAAGAGGGTAGGCTCTGGGTGGAATTTCCTTGGCAAGAATTCTCTCTCTCTCTCTCTCTCTCTCTCTCTCTCTCTCTCTCTCTCTCTCTCTCTCTCTCTTAGCTATGTCACTTTAGTAATTAAAAAACTGCTTCACCTTTAGCACTTAAGAAAATATATTTTGTACAGCTATTATAATGATTAAGTTAATATAATATTTATTGGAGAGTAATAAATTGCCCCCAACTTAATGGCACAAAAATAACAAAAACCTTTTTATATATCTTAAAGTCAAGGTCATGAATTCAGGGGTAACAGTTCTGGCTCAAGCAGTCTCATGAAGGCCTGCTACATGTTGGCTGATACTGTTATCTGAAGACTTACGTTGGGATAGAAGACCTACTTCCATGTGGCCTTACTCATATGGCTGTTGGCTATAGGCTTTCCCAGAGGAGGACCATATGAATGATATTGTTATGTGGTAGCTGGCTTTTAAAAAAAAGAACCATTCAAGAAAACAAGGAGAAGGCGGTGATGGATTTACACACCATTACTCAGGATCTTTCATTGATACAGGTCAACTCTGATTCAGCATGGGTGGCAACTAGACAAGGGCAAGAATTGCAGGGGTGAATCATGGGGTCGGTGGTCTCACATCTGTGAGGCTGGATAGCATAGCTTCTTCTGCTAATATCTGAAGTACTCCAAACCATACCTGACACATTAGAACTTGGTAAACATTAGCTTTATGTATTAGAACCAGTGTGATCAGTGACCTCTCATCCAGAACCCCAGCTCCTCCATCACTTGATTCCTCTTCAAGCATTCTCCAAAGGCATATATGTGTCCTTTATTCTGCAAAGCTGTGTACTGGACACTTGGCTTCCAGAGGGAAGGGATTCATACTGGTATTCTATATCCCTGGGGAGGAAGTATACTAACAGAGACAAGAGAACTGCTAGGAGCATGCTTTTCCCAAGGTTAATTCACCACTGTTATCTTGCTTGAACAAGATGGGGGGGGGGTGAGGATAGGAGGAGGACCACAAGCTCTGGAACAAGATTGCCTCGGAGCAACTCTCAGCTTTCTTTATTAGTGTGTGACCTTGGACAAGTTACTTCCTGGACCTGTTTTCTTCTTTGTTATAAATATGAATAACAATTCTTATTCCATGGAGCTATTGTATGAATTATATACTCTTCTAACTATATGAAAGGCTCAGAACAATGTCTGGCTTGCAACAAATGCTCATAAATATTAGCTATTATAACTGCTCAGAGATGGGGATCAAGGGCAATGCAAAGGGACAAGGATATAAAGAGATCCATGACCAGCTCAGACTTGAATCTCTGGTCTTAGACAATGAATGGTAAGGAGAAGCTGGTGTTAAAACAACTTTCTAGTGCTTTCCCCAGATGCCTGGGGTTGGTGGAGAGTGATGGACACTACACTTAAGCAAGCTGACGTATGTTGCTGTGAGCCACTGGGCCAGGCATCTACCTGGCAAACATTATTTATCTGGCTTCTGTGACTACGCCTTGAACTGTTTTCTGGTTTTCTCCAAATTCTTAATTTTGGGTTCCATTTCCAACTTCCCTTTGTTTGAAAGAAGCTTAGTGTGCCTGAGTGGATTGCTCTCCTTTGATAGGGAGTGGCAAAGGGAGAAGTGCTGAGGTCCAGGGTTCTGTCCTTGTAGATGGGTGCGGATGGAGTGAACTTGGGGCAGCAGGCAGAGGAAATCAAAGGGCTTTGGCATCAAATACAAAGCATCAATCAGCTGGAGTATTTTCTGCATTTTAATTTGTGAATAGGTAAATTACAGAAAGCAGAAGCCTGGGGCTGCTGGGCTTTTTATCCAGGGAAGGTTCTATTTGAACAGATTTGGGGCAGGAGCATCATCTAGACACTGCTTCCATGGTGCAGAGGTCTCTGCAACCTTCACAGCCTGCATAGTCATGAGCCACTGTGAGATGCAAGAAGGCAGTCTGGCTCAACCAACTCAGTATGGGGATTGTTTCTAACATCAGGACTCTGACTCCAAGAGGTTTGTTTGAGGGTTATTTAATTACAGCACAACTTGGTGAAAACTGTTCTGGTGACAGCTAACTCAGTCTTGCATACACAGCAAAGCACATGTGAATCTCCATGAGGAACAAAGTAAGCTACATACAGATCACACATGACTATATCAAACCTCTTTGTACAGTCAATAAAGATAGGTGGTTTAGCTTAAGTAGGAAAAACTCAAAGACTCATGGTAAGGGCCTGGGAAAGGATCCAGTGCTGAGAAATCTCTGTGCACACAGATAGTACAAAGGTCCGAAGGCGAGGAAGCACATCTGCTTCAGCCTTCTGGGCAGACACCGGGTTTTGCATTCCTTCCCTTGAGGGAACAACCCTGTATGCTTGCCATTCCAGATTCCCCATGTGCATATCTGTGAGCATAGGCATTCATGCTCCATATGCTGTGGAACCTGAGCACCAACCAGCGGAACTGGGGTCAGAGAATACAAGAAGGGTTTGGTGTAGTTGAGAACAGCAGAAAACAATGGGTGGCTCTGTTAAAGTGAAGGGTCCACCCCAGGCTCAAAGGATGGGGTGAGGAACATAGGTGTATGGTAAGCCCAATGAAAGGGATTAAGTAGGATTGAGAACATGAGATGGTTTAAAACGATCACTTGATTACCAAATGTAGGATAGATTTCGGTGGGCTATGTTGTCAGTAGGGGAAATCTATAGATTCTATAGTGGTTCTCAATCTTCCTAATTCTGTGTGACCCATTGATACAGTTCCTCATATTGTGGTAACCTCCAACCATAAAATTACTTTGTTGCTGGTTCGTAACTGTAACTCCGCTACTGCTATGAATTGTAATGTAAATATCTGACATGCAGGATATATGGTATGTAACCCCTGTGGGGGGTCATGACCTACAGGTTGAGAACTACTGCATAAGAGAGGGAGTTGATCCAAGGTGGATAGTAGACCAAAAAGAACTGAGATTCTTGGAGTCAACGTTGTGACCGCAGAGGACAGAACCCTTCCCTATGAATCTTCAATAACGACCACAAAGAGCCCTTGACTGATGTTGCTAACAATGTGACTGTAAGGGAAGACGACAGACCACACCCAGTCATGTACTATCTCACAAACACCAAGCCATTCTCCTTCATCGTACGTCTTACCAGTGGGAGGTGGGGGGCACTGGCCTCCAGTCTGAGCAGCTGATGGCCGGCCTTCTGGCTGGTGAGTGTACTCCCAGACAAGCTTATGAATGGAGAGTCTGGGAAGTCAGAAGCACTGGGAAGTTGGAAAGGGGAACAAGGCCAGAATATGCATGTTCTGGGGGCTCAGTTCTCAGTCACAGCGTGCCCTGGACCCTAAAGCCTCTGCCCTAAGGAAGGCCATTCAAATGACTCTGGCCCTTGGTCTGGGTGGGGCCATGAACCTTCAGCAAATCTCACAGGAAAACGTGGCTGAGCAAACTTGAAGGGAGAACATGGAACCCACAGTGGATTCCCTAGTGCTCTGGCGCTATAGCCTCATTTGAAGCATCCTCTTGGGAGGCATGCAAGAGGATCATGAGATCATGAATTAAAGGAAATGTATAATGCTCCCCCTGAAGTGGAAACTTAATGGTTCTTTGGAGAGTCAGTTGTGTAGGATGGTGTTTTGTTGGGGCAAACACATGAAGGAGTGTTTTCCTGAGGTGGAAACAAGTGAAAGGATGGACTGCTAAGGCAAACACGGGAAAGAACATTTCTCTGAAGCAGACACAGGAGAGAGGATGTTCTGCTAAGGCAAACACCTGAAAGGACACATGATGGATTCTTTGCTAATGACCAGCATGTATTGGTCTGCTTTACATTGTGTAATTGAGCTCCTTTTGTTAAGACTCCATAGAGAGAAATGCATCAAAAAACTTCCCGTGGTGTGCTATGGCTTCTCACTGCTTTCAGAGGACTCCGGCCGATTAGCAGAGTGATGTCAGCTGAGGCAGACTCATGTGCTGCCAAGTTTCATACCATGATCATAATGAACTGAAACTCTGAAACTGTAAGCCAGCCTGAATTAAATGTCCTTTATAAGAGTCGCCTTGGTCATGATGGCTCTTCACAACACTGAAACCCTAACTATGACACATGGGATGTCACCATTGCTAAAGCAAGTTTTTCAGTAATACAGCTGCCGTTGAGTCACCAATGGTCTTGTAAGTAACCCTAAGAAATCCAGTGCTTTACCAGCTGAAGGTGGGTGAAATTATGTCTTTGGTTTGTTGTTTGTGTCCTATATGAAGTGAGATGTCAGTCCATGTCTCCCAGGAAAAGTTACACAAAACCTAGTCAGAGACACCCTCTGTGCACTGACATGAGTCAAAGACAGCCCCCAAACAGTTAGCATTTCCTGTTAGTCCCAGCCTCAGCCTTGCCTCTGCCTGGAATATCATAACTCCATGGGATGACCTTTGATATTAGTGAAGTTTTCTTCTCTATTCTCACCTGAGACCATGAAGCCAGAAGTCCCCAGAGCCTTCTCTAGTTCCCTTTGGATTTTGATTGAGTTGGTCTTAGCAGGAATGTGGACTGGTACCCATGGTCTCTGATTACCACACTCCTCTGGGGCATCTTCCAGTGATTCTGACATGTTTATCCTCTGAGGGTGATTTTTTTTCTCATGCTGTGTCTTCTACCAGACTTGGACTCAGGGCTGTATGACCAGTAAGGCTTAGCTATGAGTCTGGGTCTAAGTATGTGGGCATGAAAAATCAGACAGGCAACACTAATGAAAACATCAATTAGAAATGTTGTGAACATTCAAGGACCTAATGTATGTACTTGCTGCATGCTTTGCACAGTGGCTTCTGGTGCAGGTGCTGAAATGAAGATACACCCTCTTGGTAGTCGGTTGATCTCGGTGGATCATCAGGAGCCCATAGAGGTCCTGAGAGTACCTGCTTTCAGGAGGACTGCAGTATGAAACCCCCACATGACCCCAGTATTCCCACTGTCCAGAGGTCAGACAGCCATGTAAAGGGACGAGAGAGCCCAGAGCCACACACTTATGCTCCTGGGAAAGGCCTTCTGAGGGTGGCTTATTAAGAAACTCAAATACCTTCTTCAATACTAGTAGCTACTTAGTGCTGAGCTGGGAAGGCAGATTAAGAGACTTGGGCAGGCAAGGAGCCAGTGAGATGAGACCACCATGCATTGAGCAGTGGGAGAGCAGAGGAGAAGCTGGGCCGTCTGGAAACCCACCAGCCGGTGAGCACTTCTGAGGAGGAGATGGAGCAGAGGTGTCCTCCACTGTCATCAGAGAGACCACTATCCAGAAGAGAACACCACCTTAGGATCTTTGCTGAGGTCTTGCTACATCTCAGCATGAATGTGAGCGGCGCTGTTCCTGGTTCCCATGGCAAAAGCTATTGCTTGACTTTTCTAGAGGGCCGGCCAGTCATATGCTGAGGGCCATGAGCAGAGAGTGTGAACTTAACCAGTGTTTCAGTTATGTTTCTCACTGCTGTGACTATGGACCTGGAGAGAAGCAACTTACGGGAAGGACACTTTATTCTGACTCACAGTTCAAAGAGACACAGTCCACGACGGTGGGGAAGCCACGCAGCAGAAATGCAAGGTGTCTGGGCACACTGCATCTGTGGTCAGGAGGCAGAGAGAGATGAATGCTGTGCTCAGCTTGCCTTCCTTTTATTCACCCTAAGGTGCCAGTCCATGGGATAACGCCACTCATATTTGTTTAGGGTGGGTCTTCCTCAATCAATCAACCCAGTCCAGAACCTTCCTCACTGACCCACCCAGGCTGTTTCTGTCAGGATTCTAAATTCCATCAAGTTGACCATCAGTATGCGACTCACCCCTGTTCTCAGAGAACCTGTTTCTGCTGGGAATCAGTACAGACTGGCCTTGCTAAGTCAGCCTCTCAGTTACCAAGACTCTAAGAGCAGCTGCTTCTGTTCTGGACTTTCTCTTGCCTCCTTGATTCAGAATTCAATTTCTCTCATGGTATCATAGAAACTCGAATATCATAGAGTGAAGGCATTGCCTGGGATCATTAGAAACAAACCAACCTGCCCCGCACCCTTTTTGCTCACCCCTTGGCTGGAGCCCTTGGCTGCACTGTGGCACCCATGGTCCTGTAAGCTTTTCCCTCTCGACTGATTTGCAAAGCACCTAGAAAGGGGATCCGGAAAGTGAGCCCAGGTGAGGTCCTGCAGAAATGCTAAGGGGTCAGATGGAATTTGGATAACGGAGAACCCCTGCAGAGCAGTGACAGATGGCACAGTGCATCTTCTGTCACGTATTAACTGCATGTAACAAGGGTTCTCCATGAGACTTTCTGGGGCAGAGCCAATGCTTGGCTTTGTAGGCCCACTGTGAACAAACCAAGCCTCTTAGCCACCTGGAACATCCAAGAAGAAGACATACAGTGAACATGAGGAACGACTTACAATACACGTGAACTCGCTGAATTAATACAATTTTATTTTAGGATGGGGGGAAAAAACAAGGGCTGGAAATCCATAGAGGAACTGTCTTCGGAGGGAGCTGCTTTGGGGTTTCTCTGAGGAAGCAGTCTTCCAGGAGAGCCTGAAACATGACAGGAAGCCGCTCTTGTGAAGAGCAGGAGGGGGTGTCCAGGTGCAGTGTGGGGGTGGGCATGGGGTGCACCAAGGCTCTGCGACTGGAAATACAGAGATGCCTTGGAACTGACAGGCAGGGGAGTGAAGCGGTGGGAAGCAACGATATTGGGAGGCAGAGGCTGATGGATGTCTTTGTGCTGTGACAGCATGGGGACATAGATAAAGAAGAATGGGCCAAGCCGAGTATATTAGGAGATAGAGGACCATTGGGGTGTGCTCATGCATTAAACAGAGTTGAGGGAAAGGCTGTGGCAGAGAAAGGAGGTGGCAGGAAGCTGTTCTGCACTTAGTAGGAAAAGAGCTGAGGCTGTAATTTACTAAGATAAAGAAGCCTGGTTTGTGGGTGGCAGTGTGGGCAGGGGCCAGAGGCACAGTCCTACCTAAGATGCTACTTTAGCTCCTCGGTCTTGTACTCAGACAAAGCTAGGATTCTTGCCTTAGCCCCAGAAAAGAATCTCAGGATGAGCCAACGTGAGGTGGAGCTGGATTTTACTAGGAAGCTGTTTCACAGGGGTTTATATATAGGGGTGATTAAAAAGAGGAACACGCGTGCGGGGGTGGACAGACTCAAGTGTGAGTGTGAGCCTCTCAAGGGAGAGTCACACAGAAATGTCTTATCACTTAGATCGTTTGGGTAGCTCTCAGTTACACCACAAAGGGCCGCTGAGAATGCCTCTCCCCTGTTGATTGGGCCGTGGTAGTGCACACCTTTAATCCCAGCACTCAGGAGGCAGAGGCAGGTGGATCTCTATGTTCAAGGCCAGCCTGGTCTACAGAGTGAGTTCCAGGACAGCCAGGGCTACACAGAGAAACCTTGTCTCGAGAAAACAACAACAACAAAGAAGAAGAAGAAGAACCCTCCCCCACGCTGTTCCTCCGTGAGATTATAGGGCTGCTCTAGAGGTCCCTTGGAGAGAACTGTATGCTGTTTAGAAACCATGGGCCACAAGGGCTGCACACAGGGCCTGACATGCCTTTTATGGTAAATGGAGATTCTTGTGAGATTCCTAAAAAAAACCCTGCAAGTTCTCATATAGGAAAAGAATAGGGCCATCCAAGGTCAGTAGATCTTAAGTATGATTTATCGATGTTTTAACATTCTCATTTGAAATGCCTTCATATAAAAGGAATATTGTCTCTACATAGACAATCTTTAATTATCCTGGAGTTCTTAACTGTCAGCTGCTGTGAAACTCCAACAGGACTCCTGGCTGGGGGCCTCCGTTCCCTTCCTCTTCTCCTCACAAATCTGTCCTGCTTCAGGTTGACTGGAAAGGATGAATTTGGGCAGAAAAAGCAGGCAGCCCGATTAGAAGCCGGTCCAGGATTCCAGGTGAGAAAAGGATTCCTGGGATGGTGGCAGGGAAACAGAGGCCCTCCTAAGCAATGACAAGGGCACTGGGGGCCAGGGTTAGAGTTCAGCAGTAGACCACCTGTCAAACATGCAAGGCCCTGGGTTCAATCCCCAGCTTGGGAAAAAGAAAACAGACAGAGTTTGAAACTGCTTTTTAACCTCTCCCAAATGTTCTAGATTCCCATCTGTGAGGTGCTCAGCAGCCAGACAGAAGGAGGAGTTCTTTTGGGAGGACACCGAAGTGAGGCAGCCATATGGAGGGTGGAGGGGAGGCGAGTGATGGAGAAAACGGGGTCGAAAGAGACCAGGCTGAGCCTCAGCAATGCTGGGTCCTCCGCAGCTCGCTGACACAGTGAGGAAGGTCCGGGTGCCATCTGTGCTAGGGAAATGGTATCCTGGGAAACAGATGGCTGGACAAGCACACCCTCTGACTGACCAGAGCCCTACAGTCAGGTTGACCTTCCTGTGAGGTTTAGGATGGAGTGTTCAAAGAGGCTGTCGGCACAACAGTTGTAGTCCTTGTCATCATGACGTCCCCCTGTTGCTAGATCAAGAATGCTCTGGTTTCTTGCTTTTGTCTGCACCATTCTAATGCCCCTCCCCCGCCCCCCTTCCAGCTTCTCAGGTTAGAAAAGGCTAGTGAACACTGGAGATAGTTGCTTAGTCAACCTTTGGCACATTCAGGACATTCATTCATTCATTCATTCTCAGTCATTCATGCTTGCATGCATTCCAGTGAGTACCGACTGAGCATCTATAACTGCAGACACTGTCTTAGCTGCTAGGGACAAAATTATTAGCAAAACCTAGACTCTGTGCTTAAGGAAAGGCACATCAAGAGGACAAGTCACCATACCCTCAGAGGAAGCTGCGGCAGGAGAATCATGAATTTGAAGCTAGCCTGAGCTATATAGCAAGACACTTTGTGACACAGTAAGAGAATAAGAAAAAAAAATACACAATATGAGAAGTAGGGGGGACTCCATTCTTGGTAGCCAGACCAGCCATGCCTGTTACCAACAACTTCTATTCCCTCCATCCTCAGAACTCTACCCTGTTAATTCAGATTTAAGTCAATTTCTTCAATTTTGTTCCAAAAGCTTAAAATGTAGGTGGAAAGCTGGTTATGAAGGACATTGAGTATCAATTCTGAGTTTAGCCTTCATTCTGGGGCATTAAGGAGCCATTAAGAATTTGGGGCAGGGGAATGCCATTAGACTCTAGTCAGACAGTGAGTGCAGCAGGAAGAAGGAGGGGGGGGGGGTGAGCCCGAAGCAAGGAAGTCCAGAGAGTTATCTGGGGCTCCTCATCAGCCATGGGGGTGGGGGTCAGAACACAGCAAACCCCCTTCACATCAGAACTGGAGCCTTCTGCACAGGGCCTTACCTAGAAGAGGCAGCACACAGAGCAGACATGTAACCGCCATGGATGGGCACCCTCCCCGACTCAGATACCTTCATACATAATTAACCTCCTCCAAGCAGTGCTGTCAGGAAGAGTTAAGCTTAATCTCTTTCTTATACAGATGAAGAAATCGAGATTTAGTTCAAGCAGCCCTAGACCTGCATCCTGCCTCCACTATCCACCAACGGTACAGAAAGTTCTCTGCTCGCTGAATCCTGGACCTGTGGTTGCCGCGCACAAACCTTGTTTGGCTAAGCTGTGTCTGGCCGGTCCTAATGTACAGATTCCTGGATTTATTAGCCTGTGGCAGATGCATCAGGGGGCATTAGGGGAAAAGTCCTGAAAGGGGTCCCTGGGAGTCTGTCCCTGCTACTCCTTCTTCCAACCTTTGCTGCCCTGAGGAGATAACGAAGTAACAGGCCTGGATCTGAGGGCCTCTTTTACAGGTAGCCTCTCCCTAGACGGGGCTCTGGGAGAGGTCTGCTGCCACCTCACCTTTCCGGGTCTTTGTTTTCATTACTAAGCCAGATGAGATCGAGAGAACAAGTGCGCCATCTGCTGGGCTTACCATGCAAGTTCCAGCTGCAGCTAGCCGAGCAGCAGGCGGCGATTGCCTTCCTGTTTGTGTTTTAGGCCTTATAGTTAGTTCTTTTGAGTCACCTCTGAAGATGGTAAAACCTCGTGACCAGTGATATCTTTTATGAAATTAATCCCAGAGACAGGCTATTACTTTATAGCTGGAAACTCGGTACCGACAGGAACTGCCCATCATCCAGGTACTCAGGCTGTGGGACGAGGCGGGAGAAAGGCACACGCATTCGGCAGGACCACAGAAACAATGGGGAAGATCAGGCAGAGGAGAAAGCCCACTCGGGCCTTTCCCAAGCATTCAGGGCCTACAAACTCTCTCTGCGGAGATTAGGGTCCTCTGGCACCATCCCTGTACTACTACCGTTAGCAATTTTCTTTTTCTTTTCTCAAAACTGCTTTAAAAGGGGGTGGGGGGAATTAAACCATAGAAATGTGAGCACCAAAGAAGATCGGATTGTATAAAGATCAACAGTATGCAGTTAAGAATGTTCAGGAGCCAGGCTTGGTGGCACACGCCTTTAATCCCAGCCCTCGGGAGCAGATGCAGGTGGATTTCTGAGTTCCAGGCCAGCCTGGTCTACAAAGTGAGTTCCAGGACAGCCAGGACTACATAGAGAAATCCTGTCTCGAAAAACAAAACAAAACAAAACAAAAAAACCAACTAAACAAACAAAAAGAATGTTCAGGAATTATCAGGATGTGGAAGTCAGTGGATACAGGCCGAAAACAGGTTAATGGCTTGAAAACCTTCAAAGTTCTAGATGGCAAATAGCTTCTAGATTAGAGCATAAGGGGTTGGAGAGGTCACTCAGTGGTTAAGAGCACAGACTGCTCTTCCAGAGGACCTGGGTTCAATTCCCAGCAACCACATGGTAGCTCACAACTGTCTGTAACTCCAGTTCCGAAGGATCTGACACCCTCACACATACATGTATGAAGACAAAGCAACAATGTACATAAAACTAAGTCCATCATTTTAAAACACACACACACACACACACACACACACACACACACACACAGACACAGACACAGAGCCATCCTCCTGGTAGTTAAAGAGAGTTCCAGGACAGCCAGGATTATACAGAGAAACCCTGTCTTGAAAATCCAAAACAAACAAACAAACAAAAATAAACAGAAACAAAAGAAACGAATGTAAAAGGAATGATAACTAATAAAAGTTCCTTGCTTGTGGTAACATTCTCACCACACTGGACTCACATCTTGGAAGTTTGTGAACAGCAGGCCAGAGAGCTTGACTAGCAGTGCCTGGGCAGGGGCCTGTGTGTGTGCAGAGACCTCACTGAGTGGCTCACTCGGGTGTCCATTTGTCTTCACACTGAAAATCATCAGAAACGGAAGGCAAAGGACAATGATCAGGATCCACAGAGGCAGCAGGCAGGGCTGACCTAGGAGGGTTTGAAGTCACCACACTCAAGGCAAACTTAGGTCACCTGTGGAAAATCACAAATTTTCTTCCGCTACTGAATCGGCAGCACTGGGGAGATGGCTCAGATAGTAAAGGACCTGGGTTTAGGTCCCCAGAAAGAAGCCGGGGTGGTGGCACATGCTTGTGATCTCGGAGCTGGGAAGAGAAGAAGATCCCTGAAACTCACTGGCCCATCTGCCTTGCATGTTCAAGGATGATCCAAGACCACGTCTCAGAAAACGAGCTGAGGAAGCTCCAGCCTCCACATGCACAAACACACTCCAACACAGCCTCATCCAGCAGCATGGGCAGACACAGGAAGAGGCACAGGGTTGGCTCAACACCCTGATCTCCTTTTTCAACCTCTGGGGTCTGGGTGGTTTGAAGCAGCTGGTGAGCTCTGGGTGCCAGGAGAACAGGTCTCAGCTCTCCTGCCTCACTGTCAAAGCCCAGGGGCTCTGTTGATCCTGGCAGGGAAAGGCAGCCTGGCTTTCTGGAGTGAGGCACATCTATGGTCTCAGTGACAGATACATTGATCAGGACTAAGCTGCTCGTCTCTGTGCTGTGCAAGTGGGATGTGGTGGCCAGCCAGGAGCACTGTCACCCCAGAGATTGATTGTCAGCCTTTGATGGACAGAGTCTACATCCCAAATATTCCCACACCCTGGGGAAGGGACCAGAAAATCACCAAGCAAGAACCTCCTTAGAGATCAATGGGGGAGAGGTGCTTCTGAAATCGTATTGGCCCAACCCCAAATAAAGTACCAGAAAACAAGTCTATTCTTGCAAGCAAAGCAAACAACAGCAACACAATCAAGTCCCTTACACAAGCAGATTATGCAAGAGCACCGGACGTATGCAGATAAATTCAGTGTGACCTCACACCACAGTGTCCTTGCATTCAAATACAATATCCAATCTCCCAGACACCCATAAGCTCCTTGTATTGAGCTCTTTGTGAATGACAATGGGTGGTAGGAACCTGAGAAACAGGGATGTAGGGTCTCAGCAGGTTAAAGGAGTGGGAAGGAAAAAAAGGGATGAATTCCAGTCAAAGCTGAATCCTACTTGAGAACAGCAAGGGACTGTCAACACAAAGTAGTGGGCTGGGGGTTAAGGTCCATGACCTGCTGGGGAATGAAAATTATGAAATAGTCTTGTCTCTACAGACAGGATCAATAGTCTCTCTCTCTCTAGATGTGACCCCAAAGAATTCAGGTCTACAATTTTAAGAACAGCCTACGGCTCCTTATTTTGTATCCCTGTACACACAGCTTACTGTAGCTCTTAGGCCTCATTAGAGAAGTTCCTCTGGGCAGTAGACAGTGGTTAGCGCAGAATTCACAAGTGGCCAAAGTGCAGCGTGAAATTTGTGGAATTCTCAGCCATAAACAGGACGTCTGTATTACACCCCCACCATCAGGGCTCAGGGACCACTGCAGAGTGGACAGGAAGACTGTTAAGAGCCAAAGATCAGAGGGGACCAGACTCAGAGTCTCTTCTGGACATGACAGGACCCTGTACGGATGAACTCATCACAGCTACAGTTGTCCAGACAAGATTAACCCAGTCACCAATCCAGAAGGGAGGGAGGTGGGGACCATAGTCCCCCACTCCTAGAGATAATTAAAAGCTTCTGGGAGAGGAAGAGTCCATTTTAAGGGCGTGACCCCTGTTAAGTCAACCATCTACCAAGAAATGGCCCTACACCCATAAATGTATAGAGAGCACACATTTGACTTAATGGGTTATCTTTAAAAAAACAGAAGACCAAAAGAAAGGACAAAAAATTGGGAGGGGATGGAGAGGTGGGGGTGGGAAAGGGGTGAAGGGGGTATAAATATGACCAAGATGGACTGTATGAAATCCTCAAAAAATTAATAAAAATATTTCTTTATGAGATCGGGTTGCTCACCATGAGAAAGCAGCTTTGTCTTGACTTCCCAGTATCTCACTGGGAAGCCAGAGGTTAGATTTCTTATCTTTCCTGCAGATTCAGAACCAAGCCAGTTAAAGATCTTCATCTCTTGCAGTCCTGTAGCTCAGAGAGCAAGCTAGAGAAACCTGGCCCTCCATCCTAATGAGGCCATTTACCAGCAGGTGAGCGAACCTCTGTGAGCTGGCTGTCTCATCCATAAAGGGAGGAAAACAGCATCTATCCCCATACCAACCCCACTGGGCAGACAATGCAACGGATGCCCAGAGCTTCCTACTGCTGTTCCTATTAATAGGCAAAGCTAATGCTATTGAGCCTATTAGTTGTCCCAGTGCTAAGTGCTTTCAGGTGTGTTAGACTATTTCATCTTCACAGTCTTATAAGGAAGAAACAATTATGTGTCTACTTAATTAAAAAAAAGGAAGGGAAGGAGGGATGGGCAGGAATTGATCCTTAGAGGTCAAGCACCTCGTCCATCAAGAAGCAGGGCCATCTTCTGAGACTGGCTGCCTAGCTGCCAGACCTTTATTCTTCACCAATGGTGCTGCTTCCCCTGGCTGCTTCCCCGCAGCATGCACACGCGAGAGCACACACACACACACACACACACACACATCAGGCTGCACTGTGCTACTGTGGGGATCATTGTTCTGTGGAGATATTGAAGGAGAGAAAGACATGGCGTCCTATGACGTGAGGCACCCGAGAGAGATGTTCTTGTGTGGCTAGACTCTCAGGAGTGCTTCACTGACTGTTAACTCTGGTTATCTGTGTCACATGACAGACAACAGCAGAGAGTTGTGAGGCCCGTGAACCTTGTATCACCTCATACCATGCAGTTGTGAGCTTCACTTGGAATTAAGATGTTGAGGTCATTGACCCACACGAGAGGTCGACAGGGCTGAAGACATGAACTCAAACGAAAAGAACCATGACCAGCATCATGACTGTCAGAACCATCACCGTTATTTATTTCCAATCCTTTCTACTTCCTAGCCCGGGAATAGTGGCAAATGGTGTGTTCCAGTTTTCTGAACTGGAGCTGTGGCCCAGCAGGGCTGCAAGCTCAGAGAAGGGTCTGAGGGGACCGTGCTGCTATCTGCCTGCTGACTTCCCTCTGACGGGAAGCAGGCACTGCTGGCCTCACCCCTAATCCCCTCCATGTATTCCAGGGCTGGAAGTGAGCTCACCCAAGCCAATGCTGGAGGTAACCTCACAAGGTGAGTGCTACGGTGCCGGCCTGAGCTCTCCACAGCAGCACACACAGGCGGCTGATAAAGAACACATTCCCTCGCACTGCCACGGCTGGGCAGCTTAGCGCCACACAGGGCCTTCTCAGAGATGGAGGCTTCTGCTCATCTTCAGGAAAAACAGGAGGAAGAGAAGAGAGGAACGATGGGCGTGGGCTTCCGTTCCTCTACTGAGCCTTCTGAGTAGCAGCAGCCCCTCCATCCCACTGTCTGCCCACCGTCAGCCTCTGTGCGGACAACCACACCTTCGCAGGCCAATAGCTGGTTGCCTTATTTATTAGCTACAGCAGAAAGCTGGTCCCGAATGCGACCCAGCCCATCTAACATGGTGTCCAGCGTCTCTTTGCTCAGCTCCATGGTCACAGCAGAGATGGAGGGTTTCTCTCCACACAGACTAGGATCCTCCTGGATCTGCAAGAAGAACGTGGCCCAGAAAGTCAAAGCTGCCTGCCTTTGTTTCTTCCCGGAAGGGAACCCTTCCCAGCTGTATGGGCTCCTAAAGAGAAGTCGCTATTGAGTGAAACAGAGAATCCTGGCCTTCCCTTCCTGAGCAGCAGGTAGTGAAGGAAATGCTCCAAAGGCCTGAGTCACTTTCTTTTCACATGCTATGGGTGAGTGAGGCTCACTGGCTTCTCCGATACTGGGTATCAGTACTCATGTGAGAAAACACTACCTGTTCGCACCACACTTTGACAAGTGGGCTCTATGGCATGCATAAAGCAACTGGACACAGATACAGCTATTTGGTCTTAAATGAGGAAATGAAATGTTACTATAGTTTGAAAGGGACCTGTTAAAGATCCTTCTTCATCATCGACAGATGTTGAGTTGCTGGGTGCCTGGGGAAGTGGCTATAGCATTGCACCCTTCTAATTTTAACTACCCAAATACTATTAAATGGGCACAGGCCCTTATGAAGTTCCAGAAAATGACAATGAAGGGAAGACAATGAGACAGGGCATGTGACTATGGAAGTGCTGGCCACTCAGCTGCCAACAGTGGCTTGGGTGTGCCACTGCAGGGATGGCCCAAGTCTACTGGACCGGAAGCTAGTGGCTACCTGAGGGATCCCGGGGGCTGACACGTACATGTGCAACCCTGCTGTTAAAGGTGGACACCTTCAGACATCAGCACATCATCTAAAAATGATCTCTGCATCTGTCCTCCGAAACTTCTGCTTTTAACAACTATTTTATTATGACCAATGGTCCTACAGGTATAATCTATGAATGAGCACCACATTTGGGAGGGAGTATTATCATTCTTTTTACTTTGCTGGTGTTTTAGATGACTGGGGTGGGGGAGGCCAACTCACTAGCATCCCCTCTTGCCTCCTGAGGAGTGTGACACTGAGCATACCTTCATCTGGAGCAGGCAGGTGGGGACAGCCATGCGGCTGATGTTGTCAGAGGAGGTTTTGATATCCACTCTCCAGTCCAGGTCCACCAGGCGTGGCAGAGAGACTGTGGAGGGGACAGCTTTGGTCAGAGGCTATATACTACCTGTCTCCCCAAGCTTTTATTTGATGACAGGTGGCTATAAGGAATGTGTACACACACAATATGTTTGACTGCAGGCAAGGCTCAGAAAGAGACAAGAAGGACCTGAGACCTACAAGTTGTGTGCCTTACACACAGCTTGGTGCCACCTGTCTTTAGCACCGACTCCCAGTGGGTGCATCTCCAGACACTAGCACTCTAGAAGTTGGGACAGAATGACAAGTGACACAATGTAGAGATGCAGCTATGGTCTGAGTTGTAGAGAAAGGACAACTTCAGCAATGGTGCTAGAATCTTTGTTTCCTAGAAGCAAGGCCCTCACTTGTCTAACCCCGGAGCCTGCTTCCTCATCTGGAAGCCTGGACTGTAGGGTTGCTGGAAGGGCTGGCTGAGTCTACACTGACACAGACCTCAGGTTCTGTGACTGGCTCAAAGTAAGTGCAAGGACAGTCACTCGGCACGCTCTTACGCAACCACCTTTCCTCTTTGCAAATTGAACACACGTGTAATTGTCATTGTCCCATTGTTATTATTCATTGTATATGGTAGTGTGTAACCTAAGGTCACCATCATATGCATATATATTAAGCATATCCCACCTGACACCCACTTCTTTCTCTCTCCTCCTCCCCTTCCTATTAGCCTACTCTGTTCCCATTTTATTTTTGTCTTAGCTGACATATACTTTAAGTACTTCACTTTCTACTCGGGTGTTTCTGTATTCTTTAGTAACCTGCTTCTATCATAACATCAATAATAACAGTAGTAGTGGTGGTGGTGATAATAATAATGTGAAATTTAAAAGGTATAACCCAGAGTGGGGTTTGGGATCAAAATGGTTCTCTTTGATTTGCAGTTAAGTTCTTGGCTGGGGCACTCAGTGCTGGCACTGAGAAGCAGGGCAGGGGAGAGGGAGGTGCCTCAGTACTCACTCTGGTTTGCTTGGGCTTCAGCTCTCCAAGTCGATCTGTTTAGGAAGGAAAAATGGGGAAGAAACAATGAGGGTCCCCAGCTTGTGGCCCTCCCTTCAGAGGCAGTTTTTCATTGTTTTGCAAAGCTCAGTGATAGCAAGGCCCAAGTACTGTTAGTTTTCATAGCTTAGGGAAACCAAACCAAACCAAATCAAATGAAAACAAAACAAAAACATAGACCAACATAAAAAGGCATAAAAGGGCAGTGGCCCTAAGACGGAGCCCAAGTTCAATCTGTGGGACCCATAGAGTTAAAAAAGAGAGCTAAGTCCTGCAAGCTGCCCTCTGACCTCAGTGTCACTATAGCATCCCCTGCATATCTCCAAATAAATAAGTGTAATAAAACAACCTTAAAAAAAAAAACAGAATGTGTAATGCGTTGTTATCTTCTTGCGCTACTGGTCTCAAAGACAAAACAGAAAAGGTCAGTTCACTCTCCCTTCCCTGAGCACCGACCCTGAGTCCCACATCTTATGTAAAACACACCACACATGCCAGAGCAAGCAGCATCAGAGTGAGGTGCCAAGCAGTCAGAATAAATGTGGTCACGTGTGAGAGTTCTAAATAAGCAACAAAGCCCTTGGTAAATAACTATTACCAGTTCCCGCTGCTGGACCCCTTCAAGCTGTCAGCTAGACAACAATCACTTCTACTTAAGATTCATGTTGAAAAGCATCTTCCCAGCTTAGAAGACACAGTCAATTCACAAAAGAAATAAAAGTGGCCAATAAGCACAGGAAAAAGACACTCAACATTTCTAATATCAAAAACTTAAAAGCTAAAAATGAGAAACCGTCTCTCATTCATAGAGCTGGGGAAAGTCAAGAAACCTCCCTGCTTCGAGGCCAGGCTTTGTGGTGCATGCCTGTAGTCACAGCAGCAGGCACAAGAGGCTCCACACACAGGGTTAACTTCGGCTACATTGGGAGACCTAGTCTCACACAAATAAATGGCCACCAAAAACATAAGTAACAACAACAACAACAACAACAACAACACGTTGGAACAATGTATTGCAGGCAACTTGACAATATAAGGCAAAACCCAGTATGTCCCAGTATGCACAGGGCCTTTAAGTCAGTAAGTGAATAACTGCATACATAACAAAGTTTCTATTCCAAGTTGTTTTTGGGAGAAACTGCCAATATTTTAAATGGCTAACCTTAAGGAATTTAAAAAAATGACACTGAATTCCTCCATGGACTAGAATATATTTTACATTTAACTATTAAAAATAACCCTCAGGTCATTTGCTGAAGTGTCACCAATATTAATAGTTTGCTGAAAATAAGTAAGCTCTAAAATGGCAAGGTCCTGTCTGTTATAAAGAAAACCAGAAGATCAGCTTCTCCATATGTATGCAGAGAGAAACAGCCCAGCTCTCCCCTTCAAGCCAGGAGTGGGAGCCCAGCACTTGGGAAGTGGCGGTAGAAGGACCACAAGTTCAATGTCATCCTTGGCCAAAAAGGGAGTTCAAGGCCAGTCTCAGCTACATGAGACTCTTCCTCAAATAACAGAAATAAGCAAAGAGATGAACAGCTTTCCATTAAAGCAACTAACCTCTGGGTGTGGGGCTACAGGCTCTTATTTTCTTTCATCATTTATCATATTACAGTATGCACTTTCAACCACAACACTTACATTTCTAGAATAGTAATAACAAGAAATATGAAAGTTTAAGGGACTTCCAAAAACACACACTTACATGTGCTCCAGGATGATTTTTGTCAGCAGGTTTTTGAGGTTTTGGTGGAAATTTTCCGGAAAGAGAGCCAGAATCGCCTCAGCAGAGGACAGGTCACGGAAGGCCACCAGCCTGGTGAAGTGGTGCAGAGCCTGGAGTAGCTGTCAGACAGAGAGGGCAGCCCTGTAGCTGAAGGGTAGGGGCAGGAGGGTGCATGCAGAGGGGCAGGGGTGGAGCTCTGTACACTCACCCCAGGGGCACACTACCAGTCACATTAATGAGTTAACTGCAGTGTGGGGGCCTCCATAACACATGCTGACACTCAGTATGACTCTGTTAGTTCAGTGGTACTTTTAGAAGACAGAGGCAGCTGCCTGATGTAGGAAGACATCAGCTTGTCAGAAACTTGTTAGTTGTGGGCAAAGGAATAATATCTTTTTGCCTTCTGTAGAAGAAATGTGACCTCCACTTAACTTTGTGATGCTGTTTCCCTGGTAACCTGAAAGAAGTGGAAATCCAACCAGGTTACTAGGCAACCCTGCATTGGCCCAATGGACTAAGAAGACTGTGTAAACACTAGGGTGCACTTCCCTGAGTGAGGCTGCACCCTCCTTGCAAGACTCTGAACCCGTGCTTATTGAGTTGTTAGAGGAGACACTGGTTCCCCTGGAGAGAGGGCTTCAATCTAGAGTGGAAGGCAGCTCATGTCCCTATCCTTACACCGTCACCTGGAAGATCAAAGAGAAACAGTTCCCGCCCAGTGTGCGACTCCCTCTGTGAAAGAGGAGTCTTGGACCCTGCCTGGCTATGTGTTTCCACCTTCTATCATCGCAGGCACTGCACATCAAACCCAGGGCTTCTGCACAGCGGCCAGCACTCTATCAGTGAGCTACACTCCCAGCAAACTATCCCATGTCCTTGTAGATCTGCAGCAGAATCTAACTTAGAGTTCACGTATGAATTTAACCATGTTTAGCTGAACCCAAGAAAGCTCTCTGGAGGTGACTGTTTCTCCACTTTGCAGCTTTATCTGACAGCATGGACACTGTCTGACCATCAATGGACACAGCCCAGAAGCAAAGAGAAGTGAAGCTTGTGGCCATTGGGGCTCAGCAGTGACCACCTCATCAACCTGCTTTGTAATGGGTTTGTCTCCATTCTCTACAGTTTCCCTTACACCTTCCTCTGTTTTTCTAGAATCACCCAGCTGTACCCAAATCCTGGCTTCAGCATATATTTTAAGGGTATCCAAACTAAGTCTACAATCCTACTTCTGCTTTTTACTTTCCTTTAGTTGATTTCTATGAAGAAAGCTCTAGATTAAAGAAAAATAATGACAGTAACAGTACCACTGGATGAAGATACCTAGTCAAGCCGATGCACCCTGGATGGACAAACCATCACTGCCATGTAGCTTACCTTGAGACGCTCGGGCCTCCTCTTAGCTGCCTGATGAAAATCACATGAGCTGAGCAGAAGACATGCAGGGGCCGAGGGAAGTGGGGGCATGGGGTATAGGGAACACAGCATCCCTTGGGGAGCCTGATTGAGCCCAGCAATGGGTACTCTCTAATGCCACTCAGGCCCCCGTGCCTCAGCATAATGATATCCCACAAGGTCTGTCCTCAGCTGTCCAGCTGACAACTCATCAGCACCCGCAAGTCACATGCTGTGCACAAAAATCACAAAAGGTCAGTTTTTGCACACTGCCTAGGCAATAAGTCTGAAATGAATGTGGCCAAACTGGTTATTTATCATAAGGAGGCTTATGTGTCATAAAAAAAAAAAAACGGCTTAAAGACAAAGGCCTTAGAGTTTGTTAATATTTTTAAAATCTGTCTGAAGTTTGCTACAGTGTCAACTGATGTGTAAGGAGAAAAGGTCTATGGACGTTCGCCTGACTGGGAAGTCAAGAAAAAGGCTAATAAGTGGTAAGGGCTGTGGCGCAGGGCTCTTCTCACCACACTTACTTGCTCTGCCTCCTCCTGGGGCACAGACAAGCTGGAACATGTCTTATCTAGGAGGCTTTTTGAGTCAAGGGATGAACTGGAGAAGCTTTCTTGGCACAGTTGTCTGACGACATCTTTTGAGGAGGCCTAGGAGTTAATTTACAGATGGTAAACACACAGTTACAGTCTGCAAACATTTGTGTTGGTTATTTTATGACACTTTGGAGAGTTTGATGCTAACAGCTCACAGGACACTTCTGTTTCTGGGAAGATAGATGCACCTTTCCATATTCTTCCTGATGAGATCAACTAACATCCCTGGGCACTTAGGGAAAACAAACTTAACTGTGCACGGGGGAGGAGGAGCCAGACCTGCTAGGATAAGGCCCAGGGAACAACTCGGGTGCTGAGGGTTTTGGTGCCTCGCTGATCCCAGACCTTGCCCCAGAGGGGCAGCTTCCTAAGACAGAAAACTTTCGACAACAACTACTCTATTTCAGCCAAAAACAACTGTCACGTAAGAAACTATGAACATACATCACCAGGACCAGCAACGGCCGAGAGGAAGCCTCGCTGTGATCAGCAAGTCCCATGATTCTATAGCACAGCATCCCAAACAACTCTGCTAGAGTGGTATGCAGGAAGGATGCGGGGGGAGCTGGGATCTTCATTCCTACTGGCCTGGACTACTACTCTATGGGAGTCTGGACCTCGACTTCTAATGGAATTAATGAGGCAGCACTCTGTTTTCTCTTGCTGTGATAAAAATACTGACCAAAACCGACTTGGGGAGGGAAAGGTTAATTTGGCTTACAGGTTACAGTCCACAATCAGGGGGAAGCCAAGGCAGGAACCTGGAGGAAGAAACTAGAGCACAGGCCATGGAGGAGCAATGATTGCTGACTTGCTCATCATGGCTTGCTCAGCCCGCTTTCTGCTTTCTCATACAACTTCAAGACCACCTGCCCAGAGGCAGCGCCACTCCCACATCAATCATTAATCAAGAAAATGTCCTACAGTCTTGCCTACAGGCCAACTGGATAGAGGCATTTCCTCAATCCAGGTTCAGTCTTTCTGGATGACTCTATTTAGTTTGTGCTTTTGTCAAGTTGAAAAAGAGGAAAAACGGGCTAAAACTAGTCAACTCAGCATGGGGGGCCTGCAGGGCTCCACCAATGACCTAACAAGTGTACCACTGAAGTCAGGGAACAAGAAAGAAGTGGAAATAGCAGTTACACAGACAGACAGATGGACAGGCAGGCAGGCAGACAGATTATAGATAACATTTAAGAAAACTTTCTAAGTTTAACCACAGACTTAATGGTAAATATTTCAAGGACCTAAGTGGACCCTAAAGAGTATAATTTAACAACTTTATACTAAGACACACCAGAAATTAAACTTTAAAAAAAAAATTGTAAGCATTATAAGAAACACTCAGAACTCTTTCCATGGGTGTTTTGTTCCCAATTCCAAGAAGGGGCACAGTGTCCACACTTTGGTCTTCGTTCTTCTTGAGTTTCATGCGTTTAACAAATTGTATCTTATTATCTTGGGTATCCTAAGTTTTTGGGCTAATATCCACTTATCAGTGAGTACATATTGTGTGAGTTCCTTTGTGAATATGTTACAGAAATAAAGTTTGGAGCTGTGAAGAAAGGATGGACCATCTAAAGACTGCCATATCCAGGGATCCATCCCATAATCAGCTTCCAAACACTGACACCATTGCATACACTAGCAAGATTTTACTGAAAGGACCCAGATATAGCTGTCTCTTGTGAGACAATGCTGGGACCTAGCAAACACAGAAGTGGATGCTCACAGTCAGCTATTGGATGGATCACAGGGCCCCCAATGGAGGAGCTAGAGAAAGTACCCAAGGAGCTAAAGGGATCTGCAACCCTATAGTTGGAACAACATTATGAACTAACCAGTACCCCAGAGCTCTTGTCTCTAGCTGCATTTGTATCAAAAGATGGCCTAGTCGGCCATCACTGGAAAGAGAGGCCCATTGGACTTGCCAACTTTATATGCCCCAGTACAGGGGAATGCCAGGGCCAAGGGGTGGGGGTGGGTAGGTGGGGGACTGGGGGGGAGTGTATTGGGGACTTTTTGGATAGCATTGGAAATGTAATTGAGGAAAATACCTAATTAAAAAAACCATGAAACTACACTAGGGAGGGTGTGGGGTTGTGCACTGAATATTGGCTAAGGCATCATAGGTATGAAATTATATTTCTGAACCAAAATTAAAAATAAAAACTATGTATCCAGAAAAAAAAAAGAAGAAACATTCAGAATAACAATGGTTTTCATGTGGGAACTCAAGAGAGGCAGGAAAGCATAGTTCTCAGACGCAGAATGAACTGTCAACCTAGAACCCCCAGCCAGCCTAGTAAAATGTCTATCAGCAATAAAGGAAACCAAGCCAGCGTGTCAGAGGATCTGCCGTGAAGGAGGACTACGGCAAGTTTTTGACAGAAAAGGAATGGCCGAAGTGTGGGGAGCCACAGCGACCTGACTGAAACCGCCTCTGGCTCTGGTCGTTACTGCATATTGCCCTGAGCAACCCTGGCTTCTTTCCCCCCAGATTTCTAGCATCCTAGGGACACACAGAACTGTTAGACTGGTATGTGAGCTTCACAAGCTGATGCTGGCACTACAAGCATCAACAAATGCCTGACACTTTTCTTTAGTCTTCTGCAACCTTCTGACTATGGTAGTCAGTGCTTTTATAGATTTTCCTACACCACAAAATAGAAAAGAACAGGTAAAGATGTAAAAAAAAAAATTTCTGTATTACATTTGAAGGATAAAGTAAAAATTATAATACTGTTTGGTGGCGCTTTAAGTGTAATGGAAAAAATATTTAATATGAATGTTATAAGATTTCATCCTGAGATATAATGATGACACCAACAGACTATAATAAACTATCTACACATAGTGTGACTGGAAAGGCTCTATTAAAAAATGCATAAGGGGCTGGAAAAATGGCTCAGCAGTTGAGAGCACTGACTGCTCTTCCAGAGGTTCTGAGTTCAATTCCCAGCAACCACATGGTGGCTCACAACCATCTGTAATGGAATCTGATGCCCTCTTCTGGTGTGTCTGAAGACAGCTAGAGTGTATTCATATTCATAAACTAAATAAATAATTCTTTAAAAACAAGTGCATCAGAACCCCAGATAATATAAAATTCTGTGTGCGCATGTGAGCATGTATGTGTGAATGTGTCTGTGCATATATGTGCATGTGGGTGTATATGTGTGTGTGCACATGGGAATGTGTGTTGTGTGTATATATGTGTATGAGTGTACAGGTGTGTATGTGCCAATGTGTGTACAGGTGTGTAAGAGTATGTGTATGTCTGCGTATGTGTTCATATGTGTGTGTTATATGTGTGTGCCACTATGTACAAGAGTGTGTATGTCTGTGTGTGTGAGTGTGTGTACACAAGGATGTGCAGTGTTCTGCTTCATTACTCTCCTCCTTATTCCCTTGAGACAAGGTCTCTCACTGCAGCTGGAGCTAGGCTGGTAGCCAGAAGCCTCGAGACCTCCTGTCCCTGAAGTCTACTGTGCTCTCATTACAGGAAGCTGTGTGACCATGTCTAGTTTTTTTAAGTGAGTGCTGGAGATTCAAACTCTGGCTCTCACGATTGCATGGCAAGCACTCTTACCCATTCAGCCATCTTCCTAGCCCTCAAAATAGAATTCTTTTAAAAATGTTCAAATAACCCATGAGAAAAGAGAAATGTAAAAAAGATAAATAAAATAAAGAATGAGCAGAAAAAAAAAAGAACAGATTTAAGTCCTAGCATGGTAGTATTTATATTATCTGACTTCAATATTCTAATTAAAATAAGAAATTGGCAGAGTGGATGAAAACTATTAAATGCTAAATACGAGGTTCTCCTTTCAAGTATATGGGCAGGCAACAGGTAGATGGATGGACGAAGAATGCCATTTAAATATTAATCAAGGGAATGCAAGAATTGCCACACCGAAGCCAGATAAAGCATGCTCTGCAAAAAGGAAATTATCAGGACCATATTATAAAATGCTTCAAGATTCTGTCCACCATGAAGACATCCAGAGTGAGTATGAACCCAGCAAGAGGACTGCAAATCACAAGCAGTAACTGAAAGAACTGTAAGGAGAAGCAGGTGACTTTCCAAACACTACAGGCACAGCAACACCCCTCCTTCAGCAACTGATAGAACCAGCCAGATATGAAACAGGATACAGAAGAACTCAGCAACACCATCCATCATTCTAATTGACATCCGTGTAACGCTTCCCCAGTAAGAGGACAGGGGGTGAGTGAAACAAAGAACTGGCAAGAATGATGAGCCAGACAGTGAAAGGCTAAGGGGAGCTACACACAAACCCGACGGCTCCCACAAATGGACCAATTACTCAAAAACACCATCACGGTGCCCTCATATGAAACAGATATGTAACGGCTGTCACAAGTCAGGAAATTGAATCCACAATGTTAACTCAGGAAAAGAAATCTCTAGACCAAGGCATTTTTCACTAAAGAATTCTAACAAACATCTCAAGATTAAAAATATCAATTCTATAAATCTCTTTTAGAGAACAGAGGAGAGGGGAACAGTTTCCGATGTATTTTATGGGTAAAATTACCTTAATATTCAAACCAGACAGTTTGGATATTACAGATCAGCATCTTCTCATAAAAACTGACACAGAAATACTCAGCAAAATATTAGCATATAGAAATGAACAACATATAAAGAATACATAAAAGGGATTATATACTATGGGCAGATGGGATTTATTCTGGGGATCTAAATCTGGCTAAATATTTGAAAATCTATATAACTCACAATTTTAACAGATCAAGGGAGGCTGGCACACATCTTAAAGCAAGAAAAATGTTTGATAAAATTAAACATTAGGATTTTTAAAACCTAAACAAACAAACAAACAAACAAACAAACAAACAAACAATCCTCTCTCCTAGGGCGATGGTTTGTCAGGTAAAGAAAGGCAAGCGCTGCAAAGCCTGAGGACATGAGTCTGACTCTGAGAACACACACGGTGGGAGGATCGAACCAACTTCTGCAAGTTGTGTTTTCGTCTTCACACCTGCACCACAGCGCATGGGAATGTGCGCTCATACGTGTGTGTGTGTGTGTGTGTGTGTGTGTGTGTGTGTGTATGCAACCAAACCAAAAAACCAACACCAACCAAAAAACCCAAAACATTGCCAAAACGTAGTGTAAGTGAGTCTCACAAGTTTGGAGATATAAAATCAACACACGAAAGTTAGCTTTATTTCTACACACAGACCCACCTTAACATAGCACGGGATGACATCCTTCCTGCCTTTAAAATACCCTAATTAGCATTTGCAAGCAAAGAAGTGTGACCAAAGGGAATGCTGTGGGACATACTGCGACACACTGCAGCTCCACCACAAGATACTTCTTTTCTGTCGAGGGGGAGGTGCAAAGGGTGGAGGGCAGGTTCCAGGGGAGCAGGACATGAGTGGGATTGGGGTGCATGATGTGAGATTCACACACACAAAAAAACCAAGAAAATGTTTTTTAAAATACCCTAATTAGAGGGGCTGGAGAGATGGCTCAGTGGTTAAGAGCACTGACTGCTCTTCCAGAGGACCCAGATTCAATTCCCAGCACCCACATGGTAGGTCACAACTGTTTGTAACTCCAAGATCTGACACTCACACAGACACGCAGGCAGGCTGAACTTAAAATGCATAGTGAAAGGCAAAGGAGTAGAGCAGCTAGCAGTGCTTGCAAGCGTGCATGTGCCTGTGAATGTGTTGGGAGATGCATGTGTGTACACACATGTGGAGGTGGAAGACGATCTCTCTGTGGGTCTTTGGGTCCCATTCACTTTGCTCCTTAAAACAAGTTCTTTCACTGGTCTAGACCAGCCACACGGCCAAGGCTGCCTAGCCTGCCCCAGTGCGCTAGGGTTACAAGTGTACACACACCATCACGTTGTCTTTTTCACTTGGGGTCCAGGTATCACACTCACATCTCACACTTGTATGACACCTGACTTACTGACTGAGCTTCATCCCTAGCCAAAGAACTCTGAGAAAGAACAATAAAGTAGGAGGAATTGGTCTGATGTCGAGATTTATTATACAGTTAGGGCAACCAAGCCTGTGTTCACACAGAGGGATGAGGAGACAGAACAGCGCAACAGAGACCCCAAAACAAACCAACACAAATACGTCCAAGGCATTCTCGAATTGCAAAAGCAATTGAGTGGAAGAAAAATCTTCTTTTTCACAAACAGTCCTGAAACAATTTGACGTTAAACTAAGCACACTCAACCTATGTACCATATATTTTATACAAAATCGGCTCAGTGTGGATTACAGGCTCAAATATAAAAGATAGATAGATAGATAGATAGAGGGCTGGGACACAGCTTAGTGGGTAAAGCACTTGCTCGATGACTTGATGGATCCCCAGAAGACACACAAAAGCTTAAGTAGGGCACATGCCTGAAGTCCTAGGGCCCCGTCTGAAAATAATAAGCAGAAGGAGAATTCTAAGAAGCTCATGGCATGAGCCTGGTGCATGTTGCAGTAAAGGATGAGAAAACCTCCAGCAAGACTGAAGGCAGAACTGACACCCGAGCTTGTCCTCTGACCACATGTCCACACCCACAAACACAAATGTAGACATACACAGAGCGGAGAAACACTCATCAGAATGATTCAGGTAGGCTATACTGACAACCCCAAATGTTGATGCTGACACAAATACACGTGTAAAGTAGTGCAGGTACTCTGGAAGAGTTTGGAGATGTCTTTAAATCATATAATTTCCAGATAGCCTAGGAAAACTAGTACTAGAAATACTCTTTATGCATTTTTCAACAGACCAATGAGCAAACAAATAGAATACACTACAGAACACTTCGAAGAAATAAAAAGGAAGCAATTGTGAATATATATGATTTGTATGATTCTCTGGAGTAGTGGTCTCTCAGTCTTCCTAATGCTGCAACCCTTTAATACAGTTCCTCACGTTGTGGTGACCCCAACCATAACATTATTTTATTGCTATTTCATAGTGCTATATCGTGATGTAAATATCCGCTATGCAGGAAAACTGATATGCAACCACAAAGGGGTTTCTATTTACAGCTTGAGAATTAGGCTTAGTGAGGAAAGCCAATCCACAAACATCATCTACACCAAGATTGACAAATGTTCTTGAAATGAAAACTAATGACACAAGAACGTTGAAGTGTCAAGTAGTTCTGGAGGCCAACTGCAAGTGAGCTTGGCTGTAAGATGTCAACCCAGGGGTCTTACATAGATAGCTATGCCTTGGAGCTTTACTGGATCAATGTAAATACCCCAACTGTGATATTGTTCTGTAGACAGCCAGGAAGTCACCATTAAGGGACATGGGACAAAAAAATCTCTCTGCATTATTTCTCACAACTACAGGAGATATTATAGCTAGCTTTTAATAAAGTGTATTTAACAATAGAGCAGCGAAAATGAACTATTGCTATAATCATGACTGGAAGCCAGATGTGAACACTGATATGAAGAAGTGTTCCATTTCTGTGATGGTGCACGCCTTTAATCCCAGCACTTGGGAGGCAGAGGCAGACGGATCTGAGTTCGAGGCCAGCCTGGTCTACAAAGTGAGTTCCAGGACAGCCAGGGCTACACAGAGAAACCCTGTCTCGAAAAAAACAAAGAACAAACAAACAAAAAAGAGCAGAGACTGAGTAATATTACACGGTGTCCGAAGCCATGCACTGTTGGGAAGGCAAGTGAAGTAAGTAGCCAGGGAGCCACTTGGGGTTCTGGTGTCTCGGTCTGTGGTCTGGTGTTGGCTACAGGAGTGTGTAGTCATTAAGAGAATTACTAATGATTTCTGCCTTTTCAGTATTTATATGTTATTACCAAGGAAAAGAAAATGTCCTAAGACAAGCAGGCATGGAGAAGCAATGGCTTAAATCAATCACAACGAAGAGAAAAAGCTGCTAAGGAGAACTCTTGGATCCTAGTCACAGCTCCACTATACTAAAGCACTTCATAGCTATTTCTTCGGCACATACTGGGTGCCAGGTCTTGTTCTTGTTGGCATAGGCTTGTGAACAATGAAGTCAAAGTGCTCAGGAGTGGACTGAGCAAATGCACACTAGGAAGATGGATACTGGAGAGGGCATTATATGTGTGACTAATAATGACAGTGTCACGAGGATCATTTCTGATCTTCAACTGGATAAGAGAAAAGAAAGGAAAACAAGAAGAAAGAGAAATCATGTTCCTCAGAAAAGAACACAAAGACATCCATGGTGTGTGCTAGTAATAAGTCCTAAGAGAGAATGCAAAGCCACCCTTCTACGGAGTAACTCAAACTTTATGACGTCCCTAGAAGTACTAGGGTGACAAGAGGGAGAGGATTTCCCAGAGAGAGGTGTAAAGACGGGGATGAAATGGGAACTGGTGACTGTCATCCAAGTGCTCCAATGTATAAAACCACTCGTAGTCACTAATTCTTGGGTGTATTTACATCGACTATCTGATTTTTACTTCTACCTGAATATCTGGGCGTGATTAATTTTGTTGCTCCTGTTTAAAAGCTCAGAAAGGCTGAGCGATTTTCTCAGGGTCACACAGAGAAGCACTGACGCGCGGCGGGTAGGGTGGGAGTGGGACAATGCTCCAAGTCAGGGCCGGTTTATTCCTAATTCTTGCTTTGCACCAAGTCCCAGATCCTAAGACGGTGGCCGCACGCGTCCCCACCCCTTCAAGATACCTTCAGTAGGCTCTGGAGCGCCACGAAATGCTCCGCTGTCAAGGCCGCCATCTTTCTGGAGTCACGTGACAGCCGGAGCAAGCGGAGCGTGCCTCGTGACCCCTCGCAGGACATGCTGGGAGTTGTAGTTCTTCACTGTGGCTGGCGGGAATGGCGTGCAAAGAACCGGCAAGTCTTACTCCTGTATGACTAAACTCAAAGACCAGAGGGCTGAGATACTGAGAGAACTCGGATATAGAATGATTTCCAGGGAACAACTGGCTGGACTTCCTAGGTCAGGGAAACTGGGTTTGCCTTTGCCCCTCTGGGTAGGCTGGCTGATCTGGTGAATGCACCTGCAGACTTGGCAGACACCTTGGCAACTTAGATGCCCAGAAGTGATCTGCCTACTCACCATCTGGATTTAAATGAAGCTCTGCCTATTTGAATTCTTGGAATTCACACACACACACACACACACACACACACACACACACACGTATGTTCACATGCCTGCAGTACTCCCTAAAAAAAACAAAAACAAAAAACAACGCTTCAAGGCATATAGTTTCTTCTCTGTTTGTGGAGAGATAGGAGCTTTCCACTGTAACTAGCCTTATCCAGTCAAGCTAAATCACTTAGGGTTCTTAGTAACTTTCCTGTGGTCCAAGAAGAGATCTGGTTTGAAGGGCAGCTGATTAGGAAAGGAGTTAGAAAGGAAGAAGGTGTGTGAAGATATTGACTATCTTAGCGCTGAGCACCTCCGGCATGGTCTCTTCTGTCTGCACTCTTTCCCTTGAGTCTCTTGCTCTGTGGACTGAGTGTTGAGGGTCATGCAGCAAGACCTGACAACACCTTCCTCAGAGGCAGACCCTCCAGCCTTCAGAGAGTCTGAAAGTGGCAGTCGATGGGTCAAAGGCTTAACTACAACCTTGCTATGGGTTGAGTCTAAAATCTGTTTCGCAGGTTCATCCTGTGGTCACTTGATCCCTAGCTTGTGGGACTGTTGAGTGTTAGAACCCCTAGGATCCGGGACCTTGCTAGTGAAGGTCCCTAATGGCAGGCCTTTGGGGGTTACCCTGCTTCTGGTTCTGGCCTGATTGCATGTGTAAGAAGTCTTGGCTGTACATTATTGCCACCCTGCTCTGCCATGTTGGACAACAACTTCTGAAACCATGAACCAGAATAAATCTTCCTCGTCTAAGTCGTTTCCATCTAGTTCCTGTCACAGTGACACACCAGTAACCAATGCACTTGAGAAATTGAAAGCATAACTACTCAACTGAGCCATCCCAGGGTTTCTGGCCTTGAAATATTGTATAAGTCTTTAGGTGTAGCCTTTCCATGTCTTGATTCAAAGTGGCTGCAGGCTGTGAGCTTCCAGAATGAGGTACTAACTTCTGTTTGCCAGCTACTAGGGAAAGCTTACATCCAGATGGGGCGATGATGACAGCCAAAGCAGCCATTTCCCCTGGCACTTGCCCTCTTTGCTGGGTACTGTATCTACTTCAACTGCAAGATGGGGAGTGACTCCAGCTTCCAGAACTAAGAAAGAAACAGAAACCTGTGAAGGAAGGAGCTGGGCTTTCCAAGCTACCTGTCTTTAAAGATGTCATTCTTCCTTGAATAAACCCAGCCTGGTGGAGGGTTACCAGTGGGTAACAGTTACCAGCGTTTCAGGGAAAGTGCTAAGAGTATAGACCAACCTGATGCATCCTGTTGTCTGGGAGCAGCTTCAGCAGCTGCTGCAAATGCTACCTCAGACTCCACCATCAGTGTTCCAGATGCTGTTAACCAAACTTATAGTTTGGTTAGAGAACTGTAAGTGCTCAGAACTTGGCAGGAGACAATGTGGAGTGTGCCAGATATCAGCCTGATAAAAAGGTCAAGTAAAAGGCTTCCAAAAATTCTAAACTTGGAAGCTGAGCAGCTGTGTAGGAATAAGGGTAGACATGCTTGTCATAGACTGACCAACACTGAAATCTACCAAACTTAAAGTTTACCAAACTTAAAGTTTACTTTGAATGGATGAATTTGTTTTGTTTGTTTGTTTGTTTATTTTAGTTCCAGTGAAAAGCACATCTTGACAGAGTATTTTCCTTCATAGATACACTTAAGTTATCAAACTATCACAGACTTCAATTATTTCTTAAGTCATGCAATCAACATGTAAGTGCAGCAGAGCACATTCCTTCTAGTTTCATCTCTGTCGCTGTGAAAATTACCCCAACAGAAAACAATACAGGAAGAAAGGGTTCCAAATATGAGCCCATCCTTGAGGCAGGAGCTGGAGACTGTGGCCACACCAAAGGCACAGTCACAGCAGGGAGAAAACCAAGTGCACACATTGCTGCTTGCTTGCTGCTTACGCTCAGCTAGCCTTCTTCACTCTTACACAGAGCAGCACCCAGCCGAGGAAGTGGTGCGCCCCACATTCAGAGTGGGCCTTTCCAACTCAATCAACAGCCAAGACAATTCCCTAGAGATACACACACACACACACACACACACACACACACACACACACAGAGGCTCACCCAACCCAGGTAATCCCTCCACCAAGACTCCCTTCTCAGATGGTTTTAGATTGCAGCACCTTGACATCTAAAAACCAACCATGAACCAGCACAAATACTTAGTTTGGAAACTCCCACTGATCAGTTTAAAAAAACTGGGGCAGGGATGCACAGGAAATGCGGAAGTTAACCATAAAATACTTCAAATTGGAAAATTGGATAGGAGCTTGCTGGTGTCCCTGAAAACCAAGCATTGAAGGTCGTGAAAAGATTACTACAGTTCTTTTGGTGTTCAGGGAAGGGGAGAGGGACACTGGGGATTTAGCATGTATTGAAAATGACTTGTAAGCAGTACATCACTTTTGGGGTGATGACCCATGCTTCCCCCATAGAAACCATGAACTGAATGTGTTGTGTCTTGTCCACACCCTGAATAGCCTGGTTGCTAAGATTCGGTAAGTTCAGAGCACATCAAATCAAGAAAGGCAGCATGGCCTCATTTCTCATCCTGTCCCCAAGAGTAACAGAAGCAGCTGGTAACACAACGGCATTGTCCCTGTATTTGTACACAGGCCCCTTTTGTTTCTTTCATGCACACAGAGCAGAGGCTGTGACAATAGCCTTGAATGGCACTGTATCCTCCTGCCTCCAGTATTACACTTGTTTCTCAGCTCTGGAATTGGCAAAACAATGATTTCCTGCTAGCTGGGGCGGCCTTTCAGATGCTGTTTTCTTTACCATCCATCTTCAGGGTCAGTGAGTGGTGAGTCCTCTGGACTGTCAACATGGCATCACCTCGGGAGACTGGAAGGAGAGGATACCTCATCCCTCCTGGGAAAGGTAGGGGCCACGTTGGAAGAAGGAACAAGACAGGTAACCTGGACAGAGACTGAGAGCTTAGGGTGGAAACACTACAGGAAGTGTCCAAGGAGGATGGGATTCTGGGTTCAAGACACCCTATTTACTTGAGAAACACCTCCTGCTCACACAGGGAAAGGCAAGCGTCGTCAAGTTTGACAGCCTGCCAAAAGGAAAGCAGAGGCGGCCTGCTATGTCCATGGGCTTCACATCTAAGAGTGTAACCAACATGGGATAAAAATATATTATTTAAATTCCATTTAACCTGAGCATACACAGACATTTGTCCTTGTCCTTGTTTTCTAAACAAAGAATAATAAAGTTACAGAATCTCTATGTTATACGTGGCAGTGGTGGTAATCTATGATGACTTAAAGCATATGGGAAGGTGTGCATAGTTTATTGAAAAGGGTTGTATCACTTTAAAAAAAATAAGGGCTCTGTGCATTCTCAGATTCTGCTGTACCCAGGGATCCTGAGTCCAATCCTCTGCTAATGGTAAGGGAGCTGTGCCTTTTAAAACACATTTTAAAGATTTATTCCTTTCCTATTGTGTGTGAAGGTGTTTTTCCCTGTTGGATGGCATGTTCTACCTGATGGCAATATTCTCTCCAAACTGAAACATATGCCCCAAAAGGGGGAGAGGGGACACCCAAGCCTCAAGTGGCAAACAACAGGTTAGGGTATCTAGGAAGCATGGAACCTGGGAAGATTCTGGAGATCTTTTACCAACAGTTTACAGGAAGGAGTAAACCACAGATGCCTCTGTGACCTCCGAGGAACCAGAATCTTCAGGGACATGCAGATTTATTGAGGCAACCTTTTCTAAATTGCAGTGGTTATTATTAAGCTCTTACTATATGCACTGTATACGTATAGGCATTACTGTATTATTTCACAATGTTAACAGCAGTCAAAGCAAACATGTAGACAGTGATGTTTCCCATTCTTGCATAACTCAAACCCAGGAAGTCTGGGTTTAGAATCTGTTCTCCATCAGCAGTTCCTCATGCTACCAATAGACTGAGGTCATCATCGCTTTCCCTCTAAGAAGTCTTGTGATATAATGCTAAGTCTGTGTACTGAATCATTTGCCCGGGTTAGATATTGTCGTAAGTAGTTTTACATCTATTTCCTCATCTATTCTAGATGATAACCTAGTCAAGGGTATACTTTATTTACCCCCAATTTAATAGATGAGGAGATCAGAGGCACAGAGAAGTGAAACCATTCACCTAGGGTCACAAAAAACCGTTAAACAAGGAAGCCAGACTTGGACTCAGTCCTCACTGGAGCCTGATGTGAATTTGAGGCTTGCCCAGCTTGCTTCCTGCATGGTCCTTAGTGTTGCTCTATGAACTGGTTGGTGTATGTAGAAAGTAGCATTTACGCCTTGGCTTTATAGAATTTCTGCACCCAAAATGAAAGTTGGAGAAGTCAAGAACTGTTAGTGACTGGTCTGCTGCCGTCAACATTGTCTTGCCTGAGGAAGATGGGATTCCTCCATGGTGACAGGGAGGGAATTTTGAATGGTAATGACTACTCAGTGCTTGCTTGCCTGTAGATGGACCAAGGAGCCATATGTATACATTAGACATACCTTCTCTTATGTATTAAATAAACAGGACTTGTGGTGTATATTCAGTAAGCCAACTATATTTGCTTAGCACTCTGTTTTGTAGGGCCTCACTCTTGTTCTAGAGTAAAAACTAAAGCAAGTCTGTAATTCTCCTGGGTAACCTTCAGGAACCAAATGTTTCCTAGTTCCTTATACTTTTAACATTGTGTCAACTAAAAACCTATGCCTCCAGTCCTGTGGGGATGCCAGACTTCCAACACCATCTCGGATGGAAATCTCCCCAAAGCCTCCCCTGGATCAATGGGATGCTTTTAGCTGAATCCTGGGAGGGTGGAGGGTAAGCAGATACACTACTAAGCTTCCAATTGGAGCATACTATGGTATGTTAGTTAACTTTCTATCACTTTTGCAAAATTCCTGAAGAAATCAACATTTAAGGGACAAAGTTTCATTTTGGCTCTTACTTTCATGGGGTTCCTCATGACAGAAATCTGTTCACTTCACAGGAGCTAGAAAAAAGGGAGAAGAGATATTTAGTTGGGGTTCCCTGGAGGAAAATAACTGGAGACTAGTCTCTGTGGTGTGTGTGTGTCTGTGTGTGTCTCTGTGTGTGTGTCTCTGTGTGTCTGTGTGTGTGTGTCTGTCTGTCTGTGTTTGTGTCTGTGTGTGTGTGTATGTCTGTGTGTGTATGTCTGTGTGTGTGTGTCTGTGTGTGTATATACAGAATATATATCAGAATTTGTTAAGGCAGCTTGAAAATAGTAACAACAGCCAAATCACTGAGAACCCAGTAGTTGTCAGGTCCTTGATGTATAACTTGATATGACCACTCCATGGTATGGTTAAAGGGAAGATTTTTATTGTAGATGAGAGAGAGAGAGAGA
This sequence comes from Mus caroli, assembly GCF_978045245.1. Taxonomy (NCBI): domain Eukaryota; kingdom Metazoa; phylum Chordata; class Mammalia; order Rodentia; family Muridae; genus Mus; species Mus caroli. The sequence continues at coordinate 78,992,149 of NW_028227257.1, forward strand.
GAGAGAGAGAGAGAGAGAGAGAGAGAGAGAGAGAGAGAGAGAGAGAGAGAGAGAACACTTTAGTTATGAAGTAGCAACCAAAACCATTATGGTTTAGGGGTTACCACACATGAGACATTGTATTAAAGTGTTGCAGAATTGGAAAGGTTCAGAACCATTGATCTACTACTAAGGACCTTGTAATTTAACATAAGGGGGAGAGGGAGAGTGTGGGAGAGCTGAGAGAGGGGAGGGAGAGACAGACAGAGAGGGAGACTGAGCAAGGAAGACATAAAGAACTGCGGGGAAAACAGAGAGCTTATTTTGATAGGAGGGTTACAAGGAGAATGGGGAGCTGTGGGGACCGACACCCATGAGCTGGAGAAGCTTAGGCCTGGGGAGGAGGTGAGAAGAGCTAGCGTGCTAGCTATGGACTCTGAAAGGTGTAATAAGTACTTGTGATACTGAGGGAACATGAGGCCAGCATGTGCCTTGGTATGCTATCAGGTACCACAGACAGTCATTTGTCCCTTCCACCACTGATAGGGAAATGGCTTCTTTTGGTAGTGGGGAATCAGCTTCACAAATTCCTAAAGAATGAGGAATCCTGGCTTTTGTCTAACTTCCAGAATCTGGGGAAATGGAGCAGACACTTGAAACTGGTGCCTCAACAGTCGAGTCATCCCACAACCGCTGCCTCTTATTCCATATGGTGGGTGCCTCAGTAATTCTAATCTGGTGCTGGAAGTCCAGAATTTCCATCTGGGCCCTATGCCAGGCTGCTTCTGCTGCTGGTGAAGGAATTAGCAGCAGCCTAAACAACAGGACAACTCAACCCGAGGCTAGAGGCAAGGTCAATCTAGCAAAAGGCAAGTCAACATTCCTCCTGAAATACCTTTTAATCTGGGCTGCTACCACCATCAGGGTGGGCCCTCGCAGCTCAGTCAAGGCTATCAGGATAGTTTTTTAGGTGAGGCTCTTTACTTTAGGTGGTTCTAAGGTGTGGTGCAGTGATATTAAAACCATCCACAATAAGAGAGGGAGAAGCTAAGGTCCAGAATTTCCATTGAGGGAACAATTCTGAAGACCCAGTTTCCTTGAAAGGCTCAACATCTCAAAGCCTCCATCTCAATTCCAATACCACTTCAGGCTGGTGACTAAGCCTCGAATATATGGTCTTTAGAGGACACTTAAGCTCTAGACAGTGACACTGGCTGGACTGTAGGCTTTATCTCTTAGCACAACTGTGGGCATTTCAGAGAGTTTTCCACCTTCGTGAACTCTGAGGATCTCTAAACCCTCCAGGAAGTGGCTGCCTAAATCTCCCTCTTCTCTTCAGCATCAGGAGGTTCTGCCATAAATGCTCCACAACATGGGGCTTTAGAGACTAGAAGTTCAAGACCAAGGGGTAAGCTTGGGGACCACGGCTGCTCTCCCCGCCTCGCAGATGCCTACCTTCCTGCTGTATTCTCCTTTTGCCTTTCTTCTGTGTGTGCGTATCCCTGATGCACACTGGTTTAGTATCTACACAGCAGTTCTCAACCTGTGGGTCACAACACTCCGGGGGAGGGGGGTGTCAAATGACCTTTTCTCGGGTGTCACCTAAGACCACTGGAAAACACAGATATTTACATTACTCTTCATATAGTAGCAAAATTATAGTTATGAAGTAGGAACCAAAAAAGTCAATGGTTCGGGGTCACCACAACATGAGGAGTTGTATTAAAGGGTTGCAGCATTGGGAAAGTTTAGAACCATTGATCTACTAGTAAGGACCTTGTAGTTTAACATAATCAACTTTTTAAGTATTGATTTAGTGTGTGTGTTCCATGCGCGCTACAGTGCATGTGTGGAGGCCAGCAGACAACTTGTGAAAGTCAGTTTTCTTCTTTCATCGGGTGGGTTCCTAGGATAAGAGCCAGGTCATCAGGACTGGCAGGAGTATGATTGCCCACTGAGCTATCCTTTTGGCACACAATCAGCTTTTTAGAAGTCCTCTTTCGGGCTAGAGAGATGGCTCAGCGGTTAAGAGCACCGACTGCTCTTCTAGAGGTCCTGAGTTCAGTTCCTAGCAACCACATGGTGGCTCACAACCTTCTGTAAATGGGATCTGATACCCTCTTCTGGTGTGTCTGAAGACAGCTACAGTGAACTCATACATAAAATAAGTAAATAAATTTAAAAAAATATATTAAAAAAAAGAAGTCCTGTTTCCATATACAGCCATATCCTGAGGCACTGGGGACAGAGACTTCAGCTTGTGAAGTTGGAAGACATACATTCAACATCTAGCAGATAGAAGAATTTCTACTATGCTCAAAGCACTTGAGAGGGATGATTGCTTTGAATCGAAGGCCAGCCTGTCTCAGGCAAATAAACAAGAAACTACAGAGTCCTCAGGTTACCCATGGCATATCTCAGACTTATGGAAAGATAATTATAATTTACCCTAGCAAGCCCAAATCCGACTGCTCCTCATTATTCTGGTTGTTTGCCTTCTCTCTGGGCTTCTTTGACTTGGGGTTTCTAAAGCACGTGGTAACGTCGTGGGTCCTGGGCCACTGTGCTCCTCTGAGCCACTCTCTGGGAGCAAAGAAAAGAGTGAACAGTGGAGCTGGAGCATATTCATTGCTTTCTCCCAGACTCCTCCTGTTCTCTCTAGCAGTTCCCTTGTCCAGCGTCCCCCCGTGTGCTGGAGGTCATAAGAGAAAGAGGAGACAAGTTCCACGCCTCTGCTGTCCTTCCTCCTGCACCCCAGCATGGCATCACAGCTCGCTTTGGAATGTGCTGGCTATTCAGTTCAAACTGAGACCAAAATAGCTTTTACATCCTGCTACCCAAACAACACCTCATTTTGCTTTCACAAAGAACCCTAGGATATTATTATCCACAGATGGGAGAAGCACCTGGAGCTAGGAAAGGTTAAAGAATTCACCCAAGATGGGGTGTTCTGCTAAGTGGAGGAGGGAAGCTAAGAGTCCAGATTTAGCTCCCATCCATCTACCCTTCTCTGGGCTGTCAGCATCTGGGAGTCTTGAAGCTTTTTTTTTTTTTTTTTTTTTTTTTTTTGTGCCTGTCACAGTTACAGGTGCAGTGCATAAGCGTCCTCCTTTGCTGAACATTCTCCAAGGTAAAGGTCATTACTGCCTGTGATGTAGGGCTGGTGACAATCATGACAGGTGCATCAAGAGCATCTTTGGGCACAATACAAGACGAGTTTCTTGTTCCAAGGAGATGTCTTTGATTTTTGAAAACTCTTTTCTTCTCGACACAGTGTAAGTTAAAAGGTGGGATAATGAACAGGAGTGGAGTGTCTCTTTGTAGAAGCATGTAAAAGCAGTGACATTTACTCAGAACCCTAAAGGGGCAGAGGGGCCATGTTATCCCAAGGTTTCTTAGAAGATCATTACCTAGACACCTTCAAAATATGAAACTCTTTACTTAAAAATAATAATTTAAAAAACAAACAAAGGAACAAAAACAATGAACAAAAATTCTGTCATTTTAAAAATAAAAAGGCTCTTCCATAGGGGTCCCTGACCTCTGTCTACTGCTTGGCTGTGCGCATCTGCATCTGTGTCAGTCAGCTGCTGAGTGGTGCCTCTCAGGACAACCACATTAGGCTCCTGTCTGAAAGCACAACATAGCATCACTAATAGTGTCAGGGGTTGGCGCTTGCCCATGGGATGGATCCCAAGTTGGGCCTGTCACTGGTCAGCTAATGCTGCAGTCTCTGCTCCATTTTTGTCCCTGTGTTTCTTTTAGACAGGAGCAATTTTGGGTCAAAAGTCTTTTAGGTGAGTTGGTGTCCTCATTCCTCCCCTGGGGATTGTGTCTGGGAGGTGGTCTCTTCAGGTTCCATGTCCCCGCTACTGGGCATTTCTGCTAAGGTCACCTGCATTGAGTCCAACTAAAGGGGATGGCATGCCTACAGGAAGACCAACAGTGTCAACTAACTTGGACCCTTGGGAGCTCTCAGAGACTGAGCCACCAAGCAAATGCACTGGCTGGTCCAAGGTCCCCAGCACATATGTAGCAGAGGACTGCCTTGTCTGTCCTCAGTGGGAGAGGATGTGCCTAGTCCTGTAGATACTTGATGCCCCAGGGTGGGGAGGGTACTGGTAGGTGCTCTCTCTCAGAGGCAAAAGGGACTGGGCGGGGGTCGGGGGGTGGGGGGGTGGAGAACTCTTCAAGGTGGGACTGGGAAGGGGGGCAGTACTGGGAAGTTAGAAAAAAAAAGACTAAGAATCTTCTCGCCCCTGCCCCTCTAGGGAAAGAGAGACCATGAATGGCTCTATTATTTGGAAACCATTATGCCACAGCAGCCATAATGCCCAGGGGATTATCTAATGGCAGTGTGGGGCTGGGTTGGGCTGGGCTGAAGCCGAGATCCAAGCAACAGGACCTAGACCGGCTGGATCTGCAGCTAGCAGGGACAGGGAAGAGGGAGAGGATGCATTTTGTCAGAGGCTTTTGTGAACCCTCACCAGGAAAAAGCAGGTAGTTGGCTAATGGCTTATGAGCTAGCGTCTGGGTTTTCAGGGGAATGTTGGTGCAGAAAGGAGGGCATCTCAGGTGACAGGAATGGAGGCACAGAGATACATGGTGTGACTTGTTTTGAGACTCAGTGGACATCAGGGGTTATAAGACGAAGCAGGAAGAACATGGAAGCCACCAGGTTAATACCGGAAGCTGGTCTAGGTATGAACGCAGATGGCTTCAAACAGAAAAAACAAAACCCCCCAAAATGAATGGATTTCCTATTGGAAAGGTCAACCTGAGGCAAAGAAGGGTCATACCGAAAAATGAGAGGTCAAGGCTGTGGACGGTGAGCAAAAGCTGTGAGAGGCAGAAACAAAGCCAAAGGGGTTGGGACAGAGTGTGGGTATCAATGAGATCAGCCAAGCGAGGGGCAGAGGAAGCCCCGGAAGCCCATGGAAAGTACATGCACTGGCTCAAGTTCTTCCATGTGCATCTATGCATGTGTGTGTGTGTGTGTGTGCATGAATGTGTGTGTCCACGAATGTGTGTGTGCATGAATGTGTGCATGCGCATGTGTCTATGTGTGATTGTGTGTGTGAATGGAATAAAGAGAGGATCCTTCCTAGTGGGACAAACTGAAGCATGGTAATTACTCTTTCAGGAAATGAACACAGAGTTATGTGCTGGGCATGAAAAATACAAAGTATCCATGCCTCTCAGAGCTGATCCAGCACACAGGAAGAGTAGCACAGAGATTGAAGGGATGTTGGGGAACAATTGGAGGAATATGAAAGACGACCAAGTTGAGTGATACCACAGAGTCGGTTATTTTAAAGTACGGTAATAATACTGCCTTTAGCTGGGAGAACAACTCTTCACTTATGTCTTTTGGGGAGTATAAGTTTGAAGACTGATGAGGGAAATGCATGTTTTTTGTAATTTACATGGGAATAGTATTTACAGAAAGAGATGGAGATTTAAAAAAAAGAAATGAAAACCAATCTCAATTGCTGGGCGAGCAGCACGTTTAAGTTCACACTGAAAACTTAAATTTCAAAGTGTCAAGGACATTTCCTGATGGGATGGGAAAGGATGTTTCTGCAGGGGCACTGATTGACACAAGTGACATGAACATCCCAAAGAAATACCACCTAAGACTCAAGGGACAGGTAGCAGTGGATCCGGAAAACTGAGAGACAGTTCCAGGCAAAAAGAGCAGTGTCTGCAGACTGAGGGCTCATCTTCCTAGAGAAACAAGCGTACATTCAAGGACAATGTGGAATGGGAAACAGGGGCTTAGTCACTGAAAGGTGACAGGCAGGAAGATGAGGTCCCATGGGGCTTGTAGGTGTGTGTGTGTGTGTATGTGAGTGTATGTGCATGTGTGTGTGTGTGTGCATATGTGCGTGTGCATGTGAGTGTATGTACATGTCTGTGTGTGTGTGTGTGTGTATGGATATGTGTGTGTGTGCATGTGAGTGTATGTACATGTGTGTGTGTGTTGGAGGGAGTCATCTGGACTTTATTCTCAGCACATTGTAAAGAGGAGGGGTGTGTTTCTGGAAGAGGCCAGCTAACTGATATGAGGCTACAAGGGCCCAGTCGCTCCTGTTCCAAACACTTAATCTATACTACTTCGTTTCGTTTTGGCTTTGCCCTTATCAATTATGTGCACATTAGCTTTTTTTCTTTGAGACATAAGCAAACCAGGCTCAGAAGTATCAAGTAGCAGTCCAAGGTCACCATAGATCTGAAGGACACAGGATTCAAACTGAGGTAGCCTGACTTCAAGACCTATGCCCCCCTGACCATCACATCACAGCATTGCTCAAATCCACTCATCTTTCCATATGTGAACTTGGTCAACAATTTCAGGCAAGAAGCCTTCTTATGGAACAGTTATATAGGTCCAGGCAGCAGGCAGTGGAGTCTTGAACTAGGGTAGTAGCAGTAGAGATGGAGGCAAAGGAGAGGGGACCAATCTCAACAGGTATTTGTGACTGAGCTGTCATTTTGGGGAAAGTCAAAAAAGAGGTCAATTTGTTCCCTACTGAAAATCCAAGCTTGCATCACATGAGCCTGAGAAACAGGACAGAATAAAGGAGCGTGGAAATGTTCTATTCACTAAAAACTTAGGAAAGCACTAACAGACCCTTAGTGTGCGCTCCCACTGTGTGGGGTGGGCTGTTGTGAAGCCAACGCACATTCCTCTTGTCCTGGCCTCTGCTAACCGTCACTTTTGATGCAACTTGTCATTTGCGCTCTCTGCACCCTGTAATCTGCAGCTGCTATAGTATGTAGGTCATCCCTGTACCCTCCGTTGATTGGCAACATAGTCAAACCATGGTTCCTGGTCCCTTCTCTTAATGGTCTCTCAACATGGCAAGCACGGCCTTAGCCTTAGATGACATGATCACACATCTGTGTGTGCTCACCAGAAGCCCTTGATCCGTGGGCCTCTTCAGAACGCTTAACAGGGATGAGGAATTAAGCAAATATTGAAAAAACGATAGAAAGAAAAGAACATAGCCATGTCGTCTAATGCCTATTGATTTGTAGGATCTTCTCAGGCATGAAAACAAGATTCCGTGCAAGGATCTTGACATTGAATTCCTGTTTCTTCACAGAGTGGTTTATTGATCAGGTGGGGGTTCCAGTGGCTAGGATTCGTTCCTGGCAAATGATCAGTCTTCAGATATAGAGCTGTACAAGGAGCCAATTGCACCCATCCGACCTGTAGCGACCCATAGTCCAGAAGAATCAGTAGCACCCTTGCAAGCCGCTAAGGCCACTTTTTTGTTTCACATCAACTGTCTCTTGAGGGTTTCCTTTTATAATTCTTTTTGGTTTTTTAAGGCCAAAAGAATTCCTGATTATTTTTCTGTATTAGAGAGAGAGAGAGAGAGAGAGAGAGAGAGAGAGAGAGAGAGAAGAGAGAGAGAGAAGAAAAGACAAGCAAGCACTGTGTGGTTTTGTGCATAGAGAACACAGTCTGCAGAATAGAACACCCAACTCCTCTTATAATACCCTCCCACCATGCCTTTCTCAGAATAGACTGTTCATTAAACAACAAATATTTGGTTAGGTACTATTCTATGCCACACTCTGTGTGAAGGATTGGTGATATATCCATACATGAGACAACAAATTTTAACTTAATTTTAGGATTTTATTTTTATTCATGTGTGCAAGTGAATCCCCCCTCTCTGTCTCTCTGTCTCTGTCTCTCTCTCTGTGTGTGTTTGTGTGTGTGTGCAACATGTGTGCCTGTGTCCATGGAGGCAGTTTGTGACAATTTGGTGTGCAGTCTTCCAACCGATACATTCACTAAGGTGAATACATTCATGATGCATGTGTGGCTCTGAGTCTGGTTTTTTACTAGCAGTGTGTCTTCTTGACGCTCATCTCATGTGACCTTCCCCATCTTTGATAAACCCTGCAGACAAGCATACGAAGCTGCTGTAAATTGTCATGAGCAAGGCTGGAGAGATGGCTCAGTGGTTTTGTTGTCTGTTCTGCCAGAGGTCCTGAATTTGGTTCCCAGCACAAGTTTGTAGCAACTCATGACTTACTGTAACTCCAGCCCCAGGAGATTCATCTTCACTTTCAGTTGATGGTGACAGTTATAGAACCCCAACAGACCAGGGCACCAAGTGAATTATACCTCAACAAACCTATTCTCTTTTTAAAAGGTTGCTTTAACTATCTCCTGAAGGGCAGACATAAAGACTGCAGAAAGCTTCTTGCAGCCTCTAAGCTGTGTGTACATACTCTCCAGGACTCAGGGTCCTATAAGCTCGTCTCTAGGTTAATTTTATTAAGTTACCATACAAGTAATGGGCTTCACTGTATGTAGCCTCTTCATAAATATTTGGTATTATACTTTGTTGTTATTTTTGCCCCTCCTTCCAAGCAGGACCCTTTGCTTATCCAAAGGGTAGGTATATTATTCTTTTCAAAAATTGTACCAAGTTACTGTGCCCTTTCCTGTAAAAACTTCACCAGGTTCTTCTCCAAGGTGGTATGAGATGCTACTGATGGGAACTTGGCTGTTTATCAGCTTCTTTTTCTTCTCAGAAGCAGCCAGTACCAAACTGTTGGGAGACCACACATGGTTCCTTAGGGCAATGGAAGCCGTAGACTGTCTTTCCTTTCTCTTGTACCTTTTTTCATATATATATATTAAAAAAAACACGTATAGATTTGTGTAATGCTTTAAAATAAAAGCGCCCTACCCATCTTCCTCCTGGGGTCCCCATAGATGGCGGGTTTGGTAGCAGTTAGCATAAAAGCCTTCATTGGTGCAAGCTGATTCCCAACTTGAATAGAATGAATTTTAGAAACAGCCGCTAGGGGGTGACAAACTAAAGATGGGGGGAAACGTAGCCACAGTCTCTGACCTGTATTTTCTTGAAAGTTCCCAAATTTCCTGTAATACAAATCACGCCCGTGTGGCACTGCACTCTGCGCAGCTGCCATGCCCTGTCAGGTCGAAGAGACTTCCTCCGCAGTGCCATCTGCCCCTCAAAGCAGTTCTGCAGCACGGGTGCTAGCGCAAAAGCCGAGTGAGTGGAGTCAGGCTACTAACCGACTAACTAGAATACACGCTACTTGTAGGTGGCTGCGGACACCTTTACTACAAACCAAGAATGACAGAACAGAGTGTTTCTTTCTTTAAAAAACTGTACTAACCAGTATTCCTTTTAAAAATATGTTTTTAATGGAAATACACTGTATTCTGATCAGTTTCCCATCTCCTAAGTCCTCCCAGATTTTCTCTTCCTTCCCATTTGTCCAATTCCATACCCTCCTTTCTCTGTCTTCTCAACAACAACAACCAAGGGGAAAAAAACAGAATAAAACAAACAAACAAACAAAAAACACAAGAAATACGTGCATGCGCACTCGCGCGCGCGCGCGCGCGCGCGCACACACACACACACACACACACACACACCATAAAAACAAAATCAGAAAACATAACATAAAAAGCAAAAGAACAATAAGACAAAAAATACTTACAAAAGCAATATAAGATTGAGTTAGCTTTGTGTTAGCCATCTACTCTTAGGTGTGGTACCTACCCTTCAGTGTGGTTAATATGCCCAGTGAGCTGTTTCTGCCTACCACGAAGTGTCCAAGTTTACAGGCGCAAGTGGCTATGGGCTGAAATGAAAAACCAAAGTAAACCTTCCTCCCTTAAGGCCATGATGCTGAGAAAGCTAACAACTAGAATGGAGAGCTTGGAATCTTTACAAAGCAGGGTGTTGAAGACTTGGTTTGGGTAAATAATAGGAACAAAGTGCTTTTTAAGTATCCCTATATCAGCTGAATAATTCCTTCTTGAGGACCTCTAGGCTGGGATGCCTTCACTCTCTGAAGTCTCTCAGGAGAAGTCCCATAGGGATGATAGGTCTGTGGCACCTTGCAGGATTCACTGGGAGAATTAATTGGGGATTGGGGTTGAAGGACTCTGGAAAGGCACACCTCGCCTTCTCTCAGGGAAGCACATACTTAACCTGACATGAGAGACAGGGGTGTCAGCCAGAAAAAATCTTCATTCACTTTCGGCACTGTGGGACAGTCTGAAGCTTGGACTCAACCTTAGACTTCCTTTGCCGGTGGATGTGATAGCATATGACAAGGGCAAAGTATTGCTTCTGCAGTGTGCTTGGCTGTGTATACCTGCAGAGGGAAGAATATGCTGCCAGTGGCTACAGCCCTTTCTCCCTCAACCCCAGAATCAGTTATAGGAGGCAGAACCGAGCCCAATGTGTAGGAGGATTGTCCTAGCTCACCTACAGACCTTCAAGCAAGACACAGTACCTCTCTTTGGGGTGTGTGTGTGTGTGTGTGTGTGTGTGTGTGTGTGTTTTGGAGTAAGAATACTATGCCATAATTGTGGAAGTCAGAGGACAACTTTTGATGTTAATTTCCACCTTCCACCCTGTTTGAGGCAGGTACTTGGTGTGCCACACTCTCTGGGAGGTCCTAAGGCTTCTCCGGTCTCACTGTCAATCTTGCCACAGAGAAACTGGGATTACGGATTCACGCCGTCCTTTTTACATGGGTTCTGGGGATCCAGACTCTGGCCATCATGCTTGTGCATAGCAAAAGTTTAATCCATTAAGCCACCTCTCCAGCCCAGTGCTTGTTTTCTTAGACGACAAAGGATGGGCTTCCTTTCCTTTTCTCTTCTCTTCTCCTCCTTCTCCTTCTCCTCCATCTCCTTCTCCTCTGTCTCCTCCTCCTCCTCCTCTTCCTCTTCCTCTTCTTCTTCTTCTTCTTCTTTTTCTTCTTCTCTCTCTTTCATTTTCTCTCTTTTTTCTTTCTTTCTTCATAACATCATTGGAACAATAGGAGACGGATGTTTGGGAGCATTGCTCAAATGTGAAGACATGGAGAGCAAGCTATGAGGATATGTCCCATTAAAGCAGCTCTTAGGGCAGCTGCCTTGACTAGAGCTCATCATGGGAATGGACTTGGTGAGTTTCCTGAAAGAACCCAAACCCTACACTTGTTATAAACTGTTCTGTGACCCCTTGTGACCCAAACAAACTTCATGGCCAAGACATTGCTAAACCATGCATTTCATCATCACCCCTCACACGCAGGCGAATGTAGAGGAAAGGGTGATGGGTGTGGCATGGGACTGGACCACAGTTGCACACAGCAATCTAGCTTGTATCTAGTCTGTGTCTTTGAACCTCACTGTCCTTATCTGCAAGTTGGAGGTTGATGTAAGAATAAGAGGATCATGTCTATCCCTAGTTTACTAACTGTGCTTTCTTTTCAAACAACGTTAACATGGAAAACTGACTATTGACTACAATATAAACAATCACCATTTAGAACCAAGTCTTTCACTATTGGCTGAACCTGCCAAGTTCCTACTAGGCACCCTTAGGGTTCTCTTCAGCCTGCTTTGGATAAAACAAAAAACAAAAAACAAACAAACCCTGATAGAATGAAGATGTAGGAGGTGGCAGTGGTGAAGAAAAGGTTCCACCTTCTCTGCCCCTTAGGTCTTTGTTACTTATTGTAATTGGAAAGCCATAGTTACAGACTCGTGTGTGTGGGTACACCCACACACATGCACACACATATATACCATTAGGCTCAATATAAGGATGAGAAGATTCAACTACACCCAACAACTCAGCTATCCTTATATTGTTATTTCTACAGTCTTTTTGTTTTGTTTTGTTTTTGTTTTTTTCGAGACAGGGTTTCTCTGTGTAGCCCTGGCTGTCCTGGAACTCACTCTGTAGACCAGGCTGGCCTCGAACTCAGAAATCTGCTTGCCTCTGCCTCCCAAGTGCTGGGATTAAAGGCATGCACCACCATGCCTGGCTTATTTCTACCGTCTCGTAAGCATCAGTGTTCAGCCATCCAGTTATCCTTGAGTTGTGTGTGGCTCTTTGCCTCCGTGTCAGTGTTTGAGCAGAGCTAGATATTTGCACCCAGATCTGAAAGCAACCTCAGAAGATTGTCCTTGTATGGCTTGATGTGGGCTGCGCACTGGACCCAAACTACTCTTCAGCCGAGGCTTGGCCAGTGCACAAGTCCTCGACAGCATACAATAAAGACAATCACTTGCTAACACTTCATCCTTTGATCATAACTTGGCGGCACATCTTTACGCAGCTCCCATGTGTCTAGTCCACACAGGGCACCAGGAAGAGAAGTTCTATTACTAAACCAGGAAACCGAGAAGGCAAGGAAAACTGGCCCATAAAAGTGGTGTTATCAGGAAAATTATCCCTGTAATGGTGATTGTCGTTTAACTTCTGAAACCCTGAGAGCCACTGGGGAGCGCACATTTCAGAGTTTTCCAACTCAAGAAGAAGACAAACGTGATTATTTCTACTCCAGCTTCTTCAGTGGATGGTTGAGAATACTTCTGTGGACATTATGTTTTATGGAAGTATAGTCCACATGCCTGAGTATAGTGACCTTGGTGAATAGAGATTGCTCTTTAGAGGCGGATCTAACTATATGACCTACAAACCTACATCTGTATACCATCTATACCATCATCTCCTCTTCTATACTACTATTCTTTACCATAGTCAGAAGTTGTCATTGGCTTTTTTAATTAATGAGATATCACAGGCTGACATCTCAAAGGGATTTGACTTTCTAGTTACTGTGACTTGGTCAAGATATAAGTGTATGACAGTTACCCATGCACAGTTATTACTGGGCTCAGGTACATTAGAATGTGTTCAAGTACTTCTCTGACTTCAGGATATATGCACAAAATAGCTCATTTATTCTAGCCTACCTTCTGCCGCATGGCTGGTTACTTATGCTCTGGGACTCTATATCCATCTCATCACATCTTCCCTGCAAGTCTCCCCCACCTGGCTCTATCCCAGAATCCTTTCTGCCTCCCAGATGTCCTACCTTTATTTCTTGCCTGCAATGGGCTTTTTAATTGTCAGATGATGCATCCACACAATACATAAGCTATCCTCTCTACAAGCACCAACGTCCGGAGAAGCCAGGGATTGCTACACTGTCCAAGTGCATTACCAGAATATGCATAGTCCTGCTGGAGAACTTTGGAAAACAATCGAAAATGTGTTTCTTAGGTTATCTCAACCAAGTGAGGTGGAATCTGGCTTATTTGTTTAAACCATCTTTGTTCAGTCATTGGCCGAGATGATGCAAATGGTGGGATTACTTACTGAACATGCAGAGGAAAGAGTTGAGAACAGTAACTAAATTTGGACAAGGCAAAGATGTCAGAAGTCAGGGGTATTTCCTACTTCATTGCTTGGTGTTAGTTTCATGTAAAGTAGTGGCTGATTAGCATAGCTCTCTAGTAAGAACCCTAAAGAAGTTACAGAAAAGAAATACACAAATCTAGCACTGGTGTGAGGAATGCCTCTGTTGGCATGGAGCAGGGGTCGGGACACAAATATCTTAGCAGAGAGCTTGTTGTTTGGCTCTTTACAGCCCCAGCCTAGGAAGGGAAGCCCCCTTGCTTGCCCTTGGGTTGCTAAGCTGTGCAAGGTTAACTTTTGAGTTACCTTAATGAATCCACTGAAAGTACAATGAAAAGTTGAAGAGGTCTGTTACTTTTAAAATGGTTCTAAGATATAACACAGCCAGAGAGATGACTTAGCTTAGCCTGTTTTTATTTTCTGGTCTGAGGAGAAAAGGGTTCTCAGGTAGGGTGAGTGGGCTTAACAGTTCCCCTAGGAAGATTAATCTTGCTTAGTAAGATTTACTAAGTAAGTAAAACTTAGATTATTTTTGCAGGGAGACTTTTGAGTGTTTTATTTATTTTTCCCTTTTTTAGATAGTATTTAGTGGAAGGTCGTGTTGGAATTCTGCGATGGTATCTTCTTTCTTCTCTCTGCGTTAAAGCCAATTAAGGCACAGACATAAAATTAAATTGTCAGCTTAAGCGTAGCAAGAGATTAGAAATAATCTGTGTTCATTGATAAGGGGCCGATTAAATATAGTGCAGCCACAAAATGGGATGCTATCAGGTATAGAAGGAGAAGGGATATGGTCTCCCAGATGATTCCTCTTGAAAAGATGCCATGAGACTGGGCAGGAGGGGGGGGGGAAAGACTGCATGCTTCACCAGGTCACACAGACAATGAAATCTAAAAGGAAATACGACAGGACTGTTGTGCTTTGAGTAAAAACAGCCCACATATATTTGAATGCTTAACCACTAGGGAGTGGGACTCTTTGAAAGGATTAGAAGAAACAGGAGGTGTGGCCTTGTTGGAGAAGTAAGTTGCTGGGAGCGGGCTTTCTCTCTCCAGATTCCCCCTTCCCCCTCCTCTTTCCCCTCCCCCTCTCACTCTCCCTCCCTCTCTCTCCCTCCCTCTTTCCCTCTCCTCTCTGCCTACCCAGGATATAGCTCTCAGCTACAGCTTCAGCACCATGTCTGTCTGATTTCTGCCATGATGATAATGGACTAAGCCTCTGAAACAGTAAGCCAGCCCCTAGTCAAATACTTGCTTTTGTAAAAGTTGTCTTGGTCATGGTGTCTCTTCACAGCAATAGAACAGTGGCCATGGCATGCACTAATCAGGATAAAGGATGGCAATAAGGTCGACAGGGGCCTGATGGGAGAAAATTTATCTTTAACAAATAATTTTATTTATTTATCCTTTGAGAATTTAATGCAATGTATTTTTTATCATATTCTTTCCCTCCCCCAAATCTAGAGAGAAAGTTTTCATTAGATACCATTTTCTAGAAACTTTAATTTATATTCCCTACATGTACACACACACACACACACACACACAACCCAAAGAGAGGAAGTTGTAGAAAGGATAAATGGCCCTGTGCACACCATAACTCAGTGGGATGACCGTTATCTGGACTTTTGGGGAGGAGAGGAGAGATCAGAGGAGGAGACAGGAAAGTACAAGTGAGAGAAGCAGAGCACTCAGCCTGGCAGGAGAGTAAGCACATCCTTGGTTCTTCACATCTCCTGCAGCAGATGTGTTTTCCTCTGAGCAGGTGGTTGGAAATGTGGCTGCTGAGGTGTTAGCCAGCTGCAGTGCTGTAAAGTCTGCTGGGCCTGCTCTTCTTTGCCATTTCATTGGGAGGCAGGACGGGGGATGGTTAAGATCACTGCTCTGAGACAGAATCAACTTACATTCAAGTCCTGTCTTTGACCTTCAGTACCTAGGTGAGCCTCACGACTGTGCACCTTCATTCCCACACCTATGAAACAGGAGTGACAGTTCCCACCTCACTCTCATGAAGCGTGTCTCAGTAGGTGGGTCAGGATCTGGTCTACTCTAGATGCCAAAGCACCTTTAGTGCTTTCTTTCACTCCTCTAGCAGCAATGCTTGCAGTCAGGAGCACAGACTCTGGCTCACTGTACTTAAGGAAGTACCAATTCTATGCTTCCCAGCAGAGCAGAACAACACAAGCCTCTCTGTCTTTGGTGTTCCACATGGTAGCTGTGCTTCCATAGCATCACACAACAGCCCTGCCTGGACATCTCTGAGGCACCGCTCTCCTGGCAGATGGGTCCCCTAGGGTTCCAGAGGCTATTCCAGATGTGTCTGTGCAACTGTGTTCTCAGACCATCCCCCTCACACAGTGTTTATTCCCTATGGGAATGCTAAGTAAATGGCTTAATGTGGTTTCAAAATAGCTCTAAAAGCTAATGGTTCTTCTAATAGAGAAGCCCTCTGCCTGCTCCAGTCACACGGGATTGTAAGTTGTAGAAAGAAGCAGTGGACCTTACTGTACCCTAATCAGAAGCTTCCTGGAGTTTCATTTGTGATGAGTAAATCTTGTTTGAAGCAACTAAAAGTAAAGTAGATGTCAGCCAAGTTATTAAGGATTCTCCATTGCTAATGTGATGTGGTTTACTCTGCCTGGAGGAAGAAATTTCAACTTGCGCCAACATTTGGAGTCCAAATAGTTCAGCCTGTTTTGAGTTTTTAAAGTGTTTAATACAAAACTAGGTATAGATGGTCTAGAGTGTACCCTGGATTCAATACCCCAAACCAAGCCAGAACAATAAGACTAAAAGAGGAGAAAGAGGAAGAAGAGGGAGAAGAGGAAGAGGAGGAGGGGGAGGGGGAAAGGAGAGAAGAGAGCGTTTGTAACCCCTGCTAATCAAGAGGCGAAACTAGAAGGATCACTTGAGCTAAGAGGTCACAACCAAAGTGGGAAGCAGTGAAGGCTGTCTCAAATATTTTCTGTCTTGGTCTATGTTCTGGACAGACATATATTGCTTTATTGTACCACCAAGTAGTTTGTCCTGAACCACCAGGTAAGTGAACAGCAGTTGAGCCTACCCATCCACGTGGACAAGTAGGGGATAGTAGTGAGGGACCTAGGAGCCATATGGTCTGAATTTATCACTAAGGTCTTTTCCTGTATGAACACAGGAAAAAAGGTTCCAAGTCACAGTGCAGCCACAGCCAGGCTGCCGCCTGAATAGCCCCATTGACCTGATTGCCTTGCCAGTTGCATCTGCTTCGAGGAAAAATTAAACAGTGTAGGTACTGTCATGTTAGAACTGGAGTAGGGGGGATAAAGGGCTCTGCAGTCCCTGCCATAGCAGATCCCTGCATGGTGCAGCTGAGTGTGAAGTCTGGATTTGGGTCTCTGGAGCCGTATGACCTGGGTTTAAAGCCAGCTGAGCTTCTTACCAGCACCTGTGTGGTTTGACCAGTTACATGCCTTCTCTCGGCTTCAGTCTGTCTCCCACTGAAAATGCTGGTGACGCTACACTTGATTGGCCAGGTTGTAGTAGGGATTGAATGTGTTAAAAAGGAGAGATAACCTTCCTAACGAGCAGTGTAGAAACTCTGTCTCAAATAACTACTAATAACTCCTTTTCTGGTGCTTTTAAAGTCCCTGGTACGCAAGAATGCATAGCTCAGTGGAAACATGTGATTAGCATGAGGTCATCGAAGTAATTCCTTGTGAATTACTTATAAAACTTGGGATGAGAGGTCCAAGATGGGAAAGCTGGTGGCTCCCATGCCCGAGAGAGTAGCCTCTTGTTTTTCCTGGTTACAATCCAGACCCAGGGTTGTGCAGTGACCTGCTGTAAAAGAACCTCCTTACATATCTGCAGGCTGGGTAGACTCTGCTTACAGTGCTCTGGTGAACTCTGAGAAAGATGGAGGTTGTGTGTTTATAATGAGTACACATGCACACACACACACAAACACACACCCCATAGCAAACTGCTTTGACATTTCTCGGGGTTTATTCTCTCCGAAGTTCCACTTGGCAATGCTCTGAGGATTTCCCTCCATGCCCTTTTCCTTATACCAGCAGCTAGTCCTGTTCTTTCTCTACCTCTTGGGAAATTCAAATTCCTCACTCGTTTCAGTAAGCAGGGTCACTGGGCCCTGGTCCAGTTTCCTCCCACAGTCTCACTACATCAAACACTTGCCAGCCCGACATGTGTGACTCAGTCCACCAGTGTTTCTGTAGGGCCCTTTCCTGAGGGGTCCCAAGACCAACAATGAAAACACCCACTCTATTGCTTGTTAACTCCAGGGCCTGGGGCATGTTATTTTCTCAATCTCCTCAGTCTCAGGTAAGCTGTCTGAGGAACAGAGGTAATGGCGGCACTATCAGAGTTCTGGGGAAGCCAGTGCCTGGGAAACAGTGTGTAAGAGAACCTTAGTGCATGCTTTGTGAATGACTAGATATCCCCATGCCACACATAGTGGGGCTTCTATTTATTTATTTATTTATTTATTTATTTATTTATTTATTTATTTTTATGTACAATAGTATTTTGACTTTATATGTCTATATGAGGGTGTTGGATCCCCTGGAACAGGAGCTAGACAGTTTTGAGCTGCCATTTTGGTGCTGGGAACTGAACTTTGGTCCTCTGGGAGAGCAGCCAGTGCTCTTAACCACTGAGCCATCTCTCCAGCCCCAGTGGGGTTTCTCTTAATACAAAGTGAGTACTAAAACCTTTGTATGGGGTGTGTGTATAGAATCCTATGGAACACCCAGAGTCACAAATGATGGTGGAAATTTTTTCAGCTTACTTAATCATTCTCTATATTAGCTTCCCCCATTATGAAATGTGGAGAGTTGCGTTTACGTACGGTGTGTGAGAAAATTAAGTGAGATAATACATGTAAAAACACAGCAAGTCCAACTACAAGTTTTTAGAAACCATTACTAAAAGCTCATGCCTTGAATTGAGCTATTAGGATATGAAAGTATATTTGCTATCTTTCCCAGTATAAAATTGAGTTTGCAAGGTTCAGATATATTTAAGCAATCCTAATGTTATTTTTTTTCTTGAAAGCTTTGGTCAAGACAGAAATCATTTAATTTAGGCTAATAGCGTTAGCTTTAGAGGTTGAAAATTACTGCACAATCCATAAATGTACTAATGGCTCCCTCTTGATATTTGGCTTAGGAAATTGCAACTTCTTTGGGGCCTTTTAGCTTTGTAGTGGTTTCCTTTCATCAGCTACACATTCAGAATTAATTTGGGGTATGAGCTAATAGCCCAGCACTTCTGGCCAGTGTTCCCTTTGATTTTGTGTAAATTGTTAGCAATTGGCCATATTCCACAAGCAACTAGTTACGAAGATGGACTGCGAATGCATGAGCAGAGTTTAATGCCAAGATCAAATAAAGCTTGCAACAAACTTAATGTGATGTTATAAAGGCTATGCAAAATCAATATTATGCCTGGTGGTAATTAGACACATATGTAGTCCGTGGAGATGACTACAGTTGCTCTGCTTCAAACAAGACCATGTAGAATTAACCCCCAAAGTAAAGGGATAGGCCTATGAGAAGCAGAAAGCAACGTGGAGCCCTTCGGAAGGTACCAGGACTTGGAGTATCCAGATGCCTCCCTTTGGAGATGAAGCTAAGGATGGCCAGGGAGCTTGCTGCTCAGGACCAGGGCATGATGAGATATGTCTCTTCTCGGCCCTTTTAGGGGATTGCTGGCAAAGGATTTATAGTGGAATGCTTAATTGTCTTGATGTTGCACAGGTCTTTGTGGGTAACAATGATACAGGGAGCTCTTGTGTGCCACAGCCATGTTGAGCCCAGTGGTTTGAATATGAAGTATTTATGAGTTTGAACCAGATGGTGGTGCTCTTTTTGGAAAATTGTTGAAGCTTTAGGAGACACTGTTTGGCTGAAGGAAGTGAGTTACTAGAAGCAGGAATTTTACAGCACAGCCCTACTCCCCCTCCATTCTCCATTTTCTGTTTCCCCGAGATATGAGGAGGTGGTGTGTCCCTGCTGCACACCCCTGCCACCCTGGATTGCATGTCTTCATGGCTTCTCTCCCATGATGGATTGCATCCCCCAAACCATGGGACAAAAGTCCTTCCTGATTTAAGTTTCTTTTATTGGGGGTTTTGCCTCAGCCATGAAAGAAATAAGCAACACAGAAGGTAAGCAGCTGACGAAGAGGTCTGACGGATGGGAAGAGATGGAAACCGACCAGGGTCACGTGTGAATCTCTTCTCTTGATTTAAATGTGTTCTTTGACAAGTTAGCCTGTCTTACTAAGTCATCTATGCAACTGGAATGATTGGACCTACCCCAGAGTCAGGAGGGCTGGGTGAACTTTGGGAGTAAGCTATTTAATATAAATGGTAGGTGTGTACTTAAATGCATTCAAAAAATTGAAAGGAAATACAAAGATTTGAGACAATTTATCACATTTCATAAAGATTTAAAACCACTCAAAAACTTGGTCCATACTCAGAGTGAGCTGATTTCACAAAGTACCTATGATTGGGTTTGTGGCGTAGGATGTGCGCATGCGCGCATTCAGCTCTGGGCTGTGCATGTATAGGAGATAACAAAACGCTTAGTAAACATTCATTGGTTTTAGAAAACGGATTTAGCTGTCTGTGTTTTTCTTGAACAGTGCTTTGTCAATTCCAGTTGCTTGCTTTTCTGCTTTCTGGTGGTTTTAACTAGCATCTTTTTAGTGAGTTATGAGTTCATGTGGGTTTTCGTATACTTAACCAAAGTTTGAATGCTCTCATTCATACAGCGCCCCATCAAATGGAGCCTTTCATACTGACTTGGAGATGTTTGTTATGTAATCTGAGAACTTTTGCTCTCACAAATATTTATTGGTGAAGAAATGCCCTTGGTTTAAAAATAGTTCTACGTATCTATTTTTGCTTTCATTTTTGAAGTCAGTGACTCATATAAATAATGAGCTAGCACTTAGATCCTAATGCTTTATACTACTTGGCACTCATAGACACCATCTGAGAACCACTGGGCTAATAAATTCCTTTTGCTATGGAGGTTTCTCAAACCCATGAAACTCCAGCGGCTTCAATCTAGTTCATTTTCCGCACGTGAGGATGGATGTACATAGCTGCTGTCGCATGATCATATATGCTTGGGTGCGATTCTCTTTGTTTGAGGGTGGTTATACAAAAGAGAAGATGAATGTCTATGAGGGCACAAGCCTGCAAGAGAACAGGATTTCAGAAGGGAAATTACCTGGTATGAGATAGTGATTTGATAGCTGTGGAACAGAGCCAGTGAAGACTCCAGAATATCCAGGGAAATGGAGAGAAATTGTGAGGAAGTGAGTCACAGAAGAGCTTCAAAAGACAAGAAAGCAAGGAAGAAGGCAGAGGGAAGATTTCAGCTGTAGCAACAACTATCAGAAGCTCAAATAAAGCAAATGATGTCATCGGTGGGGCCTTTTCCTAAGAAGAGCTACATATCTTGACACCTTTGCCCCCAGTTATTTCGTTGGAAGGCCCTAATGGTAAAATAACAAGGCTGTTTTGATAACAGAGACATTTAATATCCACTATTTCCCCCTCCTGAAGGGGAGTAAAATGGACCATTCACTCTAAGGTACTCTATGCAATTGTCTTAGTCAACATCTTATTGCTGTGTGAAACACCATGAGCAAAAAGCAAGTTAGAGAGGAACGGGTTTATTTGGCTTACATTTCCAGATCACAATCCATCATTGGAGGAAGTTAAGACAGGAACTCAGCAGGGCTGGGACCTGGAGGCAGGAGTTGATGGAGGCTGTTGCTTACTGGGCTGCTTCCCGTGCCTTGTTCAGTCTGCTTTCTTTTAGAACCCAGGACCACCAACCCAGGGATAGCACCACCTGCCAGGGGCTGGGCCCTCCTGGAATTGATCACTAATTGAGAGAATGCCTCACAGCTGGATCTCATGGAGGCACTTTCTCAGCGGCACTGTTCTCTGTCGTGACTCTAGCTTGTATCTAGTTGACACCTAAAATAAATAATAAATTTATTTTAAATAATTTAAATAATAAATAAAATAAAGAGAAGGAAAGCATTTTAGAATCAGCAGCAAGCACTGTGAAAGGATGTTTCTTATATCAAGATGATGGAACTAGTCCAGCCTAAAAGGATCGAAATCTTGGAGAGTTCCGTTTAGGTCATGCTGGGAGGCTCCATTATATCAAGCTGGGAGCTCCTGCTTGTAAGAAAGTGAAATCCTGACATGAACACTCCAAGCATCAGAGGAAGGTTTTAGCTCCCATAATGGAGATGTCCGGAATGGGTGCTGCCCTCAGATGAGGCCTTTTCTGGCAGCTCAAATGGTGTCACTGTAATGAACAGAGTGGGTCTCTCTGAGTGCAGAGCCAGAGAGCACGACCAGGAGATGAAAGACTGGAGTGAAGCTTCCTGAATGCACAATGGAGTGATTCCAAAAGTCTTGTTCTCTCCAGATGAGGGGAGTGTGGAGATTTTATTTAGAGACCCTATATAATGAAAGGTACATTTCTGATCATACTTAGTTTAAGGTCAGAGTTCAAGGTGGAAAGATGACAGGTGCATTTTGTAGCATTCTTGGTTCATGGTCATATTTTGAAAAGTTAATACAGTGGACAGGACATGGTCAGCATGTGTAATATAAAGATGCTGAATGGAAGGCCTCTGGAAATGACCAGTTTTCTCCAAAGCTTAAACAGACATAAAACAAAAGACACATTGAAGATGTGTTAGAATAGGATTTTCTCCTAAAGGTGCATGCTTCACTTCGAAGCAAATAAGCCCCGCTGAGACATCTTGGTTCTTGTTCTTGAAGTGTGCATGGATGAAGGCCATTCTTTGAAATCATTTTGGCCTGATGGGAGTGCTGTACCTTCCTAATTAGTGGAGTGAAACTCTCGATAGCAAAATGCCCTAGATCTGTAACACTATGGCTGGATTTCAGTTTATTTTATTTTATTTGTAATAGTTTCACTGAAACCTTTTAAAACACATCTAAATATGACATAAAGCACGAATAAAATCAACAAAATTGACATTTCTAACTTAAGTAGCTCAGAAAATAGAGACTTAATATCCCCAGGAATCCAGGCCAAAACACAGTTAAGCAAGCAAACTGATACTTAGTGTTTTATGTTATAATACGATTGTGGGGAATGTGATTTGAACTTCTGGTAAGACCAAGTAGGAGAATAAGTGAACTTGAATTACTGCCTGTCTCTACTTATTATTTGACTCTCTTTAGCTTTAATGAGTATGTTGGTCTCAATTCACAGGCACATTTGTCAGTTTGGGTGGGAAGTACCCACCAAAGGGGGGTTGTGTGCTCTGAGGATCCAGCTGGAGATGGGGCCTGGCAGGTGGGGCCTGACAGGAAGTGAGTCACTGGCTGCTTGTCCTTGAGGGCTCTGTCTTTTCCTAAGCCCCCCTCTCTGTCTCTTACTTTCTTTTTCCATCCACGTTAGGTGTGCAGGCATTTTCACGTGCATCTTTCACCGTAGTGTTCTGTTTGACTAGAGGCCCAGAATGAAGGGACCCAATAGCTAAGCAGGTCGACTGGCTGGGTTAAATCTCCAAAATTATAGTTCTTGACTTTAATTTATCTTCACAGATAGTTTTGCTAGAACTACAGATGTTAGCTCAATGGCCTTTAGAGGCTTGTTTGAGTCTATTATGCCCTCTCACTCTGGCATGGTGAACCTGGGAATTCACTCTTGGGAGTCGAAGGGAAAGAATGACTAATTAGCACAAGAGGGCCTTGTCCCATCAGGTTAGGCTCATCTGGAAGGGACCCCAACTTCCCAGAACTTGAAGTATACCTAGTTTTCTGAACTGCCATGTGTTCGAGGCTCCTGTGCTAGAGCACAGAGTGGCTGGACGAGGTGCCAGAGAAATCTTTTTAGGTCAGGATCTAATAGCCTGGCTCTGTGGCATTTGGCTACAGAATGTAATTGGTTTTTTTTTCTCTCTCTTTTTTTTTTTTGGTCTCCAAAATACTTCTTATGGAGCCCAGACTGTTAGTGACTACCTTACAGTCTAATTATTGTCCTTCTAGGGGGGAATAAAACCTCAGCTGCATACGTAAATGTGTGCTTTAAAATGCCTACTCACCTTAAATGGGCAGCAGTCACAAGCCAAAGTAGGATTTCCCCGAAGTCTAACCTGGTGAGAGCGAGGAACTCACTGGGCTTCCCTTCAAACCACAAATGAGGCATTATTTACGAAAGTACAGGTGATCGCAAGACATCTGCATCACCACGTTCCCTGTCATCAGGGATGATGACCTCATAGAAGCTGCATCCCTGAGTCCTGCTTTTAATTAACCTTTCACTTCCTGAATATTACTAGCAGCATCTCCCAAGATCACTTGCACTGCCTGGATAGGAGCAGAGGAACAAAGCAGAGATCTCAAGTGAGGATCTCCCGACCCTTCTTTCTTCTGTCTTCTAGGGAATGTTAGTGTATCCCCATTAGCATAACCAGAGTGCTGGATACTACTGGATACTGGACACTGCTCTAGGTGCTATGCCTTCATGGCAAAGTCCAAGATGGCGTTTTCTTACCAGAGAAAAAAAGGACTATACAATAGCAGCTTCTCATTGGTCCAAGCTAGGTCTTGTGGCAACACCTTATCCAGTCTCACAGTAAATAGTCTGATGTAGACTAATGCAGTGTATGGTCAGGATCCAGCATGGAGGTAGAGCCAGTTCTCCCCAACCACACTAAGGAGAATGGAAGAATAGTGACAGCTCCTCCCATAGGACGAGCGGGCTGGCTGGTGTGCTGAGGAAGCAGTAGACAAAGGTCCTCACGTTCCACAGGAAGAGCCAGGCATGGCTTTGCGCGCCTTCAACCCCAACACTAGGCAGCAAAGGCAAGTGGATTTCTATGTGTTCAAGGCCAATCTGGTCTACACAGTGAGGACACATTTTGTAGGACAGTTGTCTACACAGGACAGAGAGAGCTATTATATAGAGAAACCTTGCCTCAAACAAACAAACAAACAAAATCAAGCAAACTAAAACAAAAATCATAAATCTCACAAGAAAAATCGAACCATCAGGGAAAGTGCGTGTACCGAAAGAAGTTTAGGAGCCAAAGTCTAACTGAGTGCATTTTAGTGTATTTGGCTCAAGGTTCCTGTTGATAAAGGGTCTTATGTTGTGAAAAAGGAGGTTAAAGCAGTCTCTGTAATGAAAATGACAAATTCAATACCAAAATAGCCACAACTCAGATTCTCTGGGAAGAGAGTTAAATTGGTGTAGCATGTCACATGTCCAGGAGAGGAAACCTGTTCCCCTGCCCCCAGCCACTGGCAGGAGAGGAGAGTTTTTTTCCTCTGAGGAAAATGAGGTGCACAGGCTCTGGGTGCTGGGTCTCCATGAGGACAGGGAAGATTCCCAAGCCACACACCTGCAGCAGCCCAGCTCTACACATGGCTCACCAACCACAGGGCTGTGCACCTGAGAAAAAGCCACGAGTGGGCAGAAGACCGGTGTCCTCCTCACACTGCTGCCAATCACTTGCTGTTTTGACTTGGATGCGCTCCAAAGCTCCTCTAGGTTTTCATTCTTCAGAAACAAAAAGAAAATGAGAACCTAGTAATTTAGGCCTCTTGAGTGCCAAGCTCTGGCATTCCCTTCCAGATATCCATCATCTTGCCAGTTAATCTCGAGACGCAACACCCAGTGCCCGGCAGTTCACCTTTTTGCATAATCACTAGCTGTACGGTCTTGCTTGCTGTGATCTGTATGTTCTGTGAGTGTCCGTTTCCTCATCCTGGATCAGTCCTCCTCCCTTGCAAAGTGGTATAGGGATTAGAATCTCAGCTTTGTGTCTGGACTGGTGCTGAGGCTGGCTTTGGACTCTGGGATAGCAGGACTCCAGTTTTGTTTTGCTTTGTTCTTACTGTGCAAGATTGAACAGAGCATTTAAACCCTTGGAACCTCTGAGGTTTCCCTATCTGTAAAATAGGAGTATTCCAAATTCCTTTTTATGGGATTCCCATGTGATACTGCATATAACATGTTCAGTATAGGGCTTGCCATATGGTCCTGTTCATACTATAGTTTGTTATAATCGAGGGAGTTTTATTTTAGATAAATTTGATCTCTCTTATTGTTCCTATAGAATTAAGAAAAATGATTTTGGGTGGTTTTATGTTATTGGTTGCTTTTTAGCTGCTCTTCTATATTTGTTACAAAAGTAAAAAAATGCCAACTTAAGTTCTTAACCATTACAGTTGAATATTTCCTGGCATAGTAACAGGCTTACTTAAGAAAAGGCCTTGACTGGCTAATGTAGTTACACAGATATCTAAGTGTGGAGTCCACCAATGTCTATGAAGATTGTTTCCTTACTCTTTCATGAGACCATTTCACAGTAAATCATCTTGGCGCACAAACACAAGGTGGTTGTCAGCCCATCCAGGGTCTTTCTCTTCTTCTATATCCTATATAAAGAGTCAAAGCTTTCTCTCTCAATGGGATTGCCCAAAATGTAAGAATGTTTATTTCCCTGAAGCCTCAAACAAATGTTTTTCCAAGCCCAAATTGACATGAGTGGTTGGAGCCAAGTCTTGAAAACTTGCACCCACAGAAGTTGTCACCAATATGCCTAAGATAAGCTATACCAGTCTGTAAGGCTGGCTGCTCCAGGATGCTAGAGGCATGTTCCAGCGAAATTCAGTGACTGGGTGGTGACCAAAGCCTTTGCCTGACCTTTGCCTGACACCTCCATATTAGTTTTCTAAATGTTCAGATTCATATTTGCTCACTCAGCTTGTCACAACAAAGTAATATACGTTTGGCAAGTAGGGCCTAGGGGTGGGAACATTTAAACAAAGAAATATTTTTTCTAATGATAATCTACACATTTGAGCTCAAGGATTGGCAGGGCTGGTTTCTTCCAAGACCTCCCTTCTTGGCTTATAGATGGCTGTCTTCCCTTAATCTGTGCCTGTCATAATCTCTCCTTATGTTCACACCTGTCACATTGGGCTCAGACCCACCCGTATGACCTCATTTTATGTTAAGTCCTTTCTCCAACTCCCGGTTCATTTCAAGGTACTAGGAATGGTACTGTAACTCCAGCTCAAACAGATCTGATACCTCTAGCCTCCAAAGGTACCTGCCCTCATGTGCCCAAACCCATATGCAGAGACACACATTTATCCATAATTAAAAATAATAAAAATAAACCTTAAAAAAAGCATGCAAGTGCATTCGCCGTGAGGTGCAGACTGTTGGAAACTGAACTCAGGTCCTTTTGAAGAGCAGGAAGCACTCTTAACCACTGAGACATTTCTTCAGTTCCATCCCAAATACTTCTAAAATGAGTTTATGCTGATTTTTGCCTCAGATATTATAAAGGAATATTGAAATTCTTTCAAGAGTCAGGAAGCCTTTTATGTGTCTGAAAAGTTTATCCTACGAATATCTTTTAAAGGTTTTTTTTTTAACTTATATATAGATGTGTACATCTGCATGTGGGTTTGAGCATAAGAGAGCAGGTACCTTTGGAGGCCAGAGGTACCAGATCACTGGAGCTGGAGTTACAGGCAGTTGGGAACTAGATGATGTAAGTACTGGGAACTGAACTCAGGTCCTCTGGAAGAGCAGAGAGTGCTCTTAAAGGACAAACTGTGTTCTAACACCTAGTAATTTTTAAAAGCAGATGTTTTTATAGTAGTTTGGGCATCTGTCACTAAGATTTCTGTACCAATATACCTCATATAATGAACCCTAAAAGCAAGTTCATAATAATGTAACACTAAAAATAAAACAAAACACAATACAATAATTTAACTTCTGCTTTGGAATTGTGGCAGATACTATTTTCAGCTGACTGCCATACTTGAGTATGCTATAAACTGGACTCTTGGACTCTTTGAAGAATTCCTTCTCTATTTCATGCGAGTTTTGAATACTTGACCTTCATTGCCTACCACCCTCCATCTCTGGATTCTTCATTCTCTCGAGTATGTGACCCAGCCTGAGCTTACTGTTACATGGTGGGAAGCCAAAGCAATGGGCGTGCAGCTTAGATTAGACATTGCCCTGACATTAGAAATTGAAGAGATAGAGTAGCCTCCTCTTATAGGTTAAATTGTGCCCCTCTACCAATAAATGGATTGAAGTTCTAACCCTTGGTATCTGTGAATGGAGTCTTCTTTGGAGAGAGAGTCTCTGGGGCTGTAAACCAGACTGATTAGCATGAGGTCACACTTGGTCAGTGTATGTATGCCAGTAGTGCTTCCCAAAGGCCCCTGTGTTGAATGAAGGCTTGGTGTCAACGGAAGTGCTGTTGGAAAGTGATGGAACCCTTAGGAAGTGGGGACTAGCAGAAGGTTTTTAATGTACATTCTATTGGTAAATCACCATGTAGTATTGCACCTTATGGAAAGTAGACTCTGGGAGCCAGTGGATCCTCCTTTGTCTTCCTCAAACCTCCCCATCCCAAGGCAGGATGGTTCCCTAACTCATAACAAGGAATAAGGCTAGGAAGCAGCTAAGTATATTTAAAATGGAAGTGTTGGAAGCCAGTGAGAAGGCTCAGCAGATAAGGATACTTGCTGCTCTTCCAGAGGACTGGGGTTCAGTTCCCAGCATCCATTTCAGATGGCTTCAAGCTGCCTGTAACTCCAATGCCAGGGGATCCATCGCCATTTTCTGGCCTCCAAAGATACATAAGCATGCATGGTGCACATATGTACACTAAGGCACAGATATATACACATATAAAAATAAATTTAAGAAACAGTTGTAGCCAGTCAGTGTTGGTGCACACCTTTAATCCTGGTACTTGGGACACAGAGGAAGGGGGATCTCTGTGAGTTCAAAGCTAGCCTGGTCTTCATAGTGAGTTCTAGGGCAGACAAAGAGAAACCCTGTCTTGAAAACAACATCAACAACAGAAACAAACAAACAAACAAACAAACAAACAACAAAAAAGAAAAAGAAAGAGAAAGAGTTGTATTATTGAGAACAGCTAAGAGATGAATTATTTCTAACCACAGTTACCGTTGTTTACCATATAATATCAAAATGCCTACAGAGGAGAGGGAAATCTGGAAACTTATCCATAAAGAGGACATAGAGGACCCTCTGCCCAAAACTGTCTGGATCATCAGGAACTCCAGCTGATTGCCTTGGCTTCCCCAGTAGGTTTCTAGTCAATAACTGCTAGTGATGACTTCATAACGTTACCTATATGTTGCTATTTGTTATTTTATTTGCAAGTCTCACTCTGAAGGTTCAGGACTCTCAATACCTCTAGCTGGCTGCAGCAATGGGTCTTTCAAAGTTGAATTCTTCTGGGTATTGCTAAGCTCCTGATTTGATCATGTTGCCTTTTGTTTGATCTCAGGTGGACTCCAGTCATCTCTGCTAGATATTGTGAGCACCTAGTTTGATCATTTTTGCTACCTGGCTCCAGCTTCTTTCAACAAGTCATTATTATTTACCTTTGCTTGCTATATACTTAAACTCAACCTTTCAAAACAAAAATCACACATATTCCAGATCATTCTCCAGACTATACAAGATGCATCCTTATGTAATTGTGGGTGTACCTTCAATCAGGATTATGAGACTGCTCTCCTCCTCTTCTGGTATTTTCCCTGCTTTATGGTTCATGATCCAAGCACCTTGTTTGGCTTCTACTAGTGTGAACCAAATACATGAAGATGCCTAGAGTTGGACTGGACCCTCCAGAATCATGAGCCAAAATAAAATCTTTCTCGGTAAATTAATTGCCTCAGGTATTTCATTGTAGTAACACGAAGAGGTTGACTAATATATTGAGGGTGGGGGGTTTGCGATATTCACATCAGATCAAAGTGAAGATACTACCAAAGTCAACTTATTAAATCAATGAGTTATATTGTGGTTATTTCCAGGAGAATGGGTGAGGGCTTATTTCCAGGAGGAGAAATGACTCAAAGATGTCATTAGAAGCCTACCTCAACATGGGTAATGGCTCACAAGAGCTAATCGTGGAACTCAATGCACATATCAACTCTTCCAGAAAGTTCAGCCTGTCTCTGCCTTTTTCAGGTGGCCCAGCTTTTCTGATAGTGTTTATCAGCTGTCTTTCTGGATTATATACTCCTGGGGAGGAAAGAATTGCTGGGGTTATGGAGGTAACCCAACATCCAGCTCCCCATGGAGAGCAGTGAAGGGTATGGATTCAGGCTAAAAGTTATTGACTTTTGGCAGTTTAACTCTTTCTTGCTGTTCCAGAGCCAAAAGCTGTTGGCTTCGAGCAATTAACTCCTGCTGATAGCAGCAGAGGGAAAGAAACTTAGTTAATTGGATTCCTTTCTATGACTCAGGCCTCTTCCTGGCTAGGTGAGAGGCTTGAAGTTCCTTAACAATTTGTGAGCCAGAAAGAAAAGAAAAGAAAAGAAAAGAAAAGAGAGGAGAGGAGAGGAGAGGAGAGGAGAGGAGAGGAGAGGAGAGGAGAGGAGAGGAGAGGAGAGGAGAGGAGAGGAGAGGAGAGGAGAGGAGAGGAGGAGAGGAGAGGAGAGGAGAGGAGAGGAGAGGAGAAGAGAAGAGAAGAGAAGAAAAGAAAAGAGAAGAGAGCAAGGAGGGAGAGAGAGAGGGAGGGAGGGAGGGAAGAGGGGAGAGAGAGAGAGAGAGAGAGAGAGAGAGAGAGAGAGAGAGAGAGAGAGAGAGAGAGAGAGAGAGAGAGAGAAAGGCAAGAAAGCAGGTTGAACAAGCCAGTAAGCAGCACTCCTCCATGACTTCTGCATCAGTTCCTGCCTCCAGGCTCCTGCCCTGTTTGACCTCCTGCCCTGACTTCCCTCAGTGACAGACTGCTGCCTATAAGTGTAAGCTGGAATAAACCCTTTCCTCCCCAAGTTGCCTTGGTCATAATGTCTTATCACAGCATCAGCAACCCTGACTACGGTAGCTTCCCTGCAGGATGGGATGCTTCATCCCCCTATTGCTGCAACCCCTTAATACAACAGCTCCTCCTGTTGTAGTGACCCCACGAACATAAAACTATTGTATTGCTACCTTGTAACTGTAATTTTGATACTGTTACGATCATAATCGAAATATCTGATACGCAAGCTATCTGATACGAGACCCCAAAGGTGTCGAGATCCCTAGGCTGAGAGCTACTGCTTTAGAACACCCTGAGGCTTAAGGAGCTTCTCTAATGTGGAAAGTTTTCTCTCAGAGGATATTGTTACATAACAGTGGACCCTATTCTGATATGACTAGAGATATTATGACATATTCTGATATGTCCTTAGAGAATGAGGAGAAGAAATACATGAGAAAAATGCCCCTTGAGGATGGAGGCTAGCTTCCATGATGCTACAAGCCCCTACAAAAGTAGCTGCAATGGTTGCCCAAAACACAAAAGCTAAGAGAGATGGAGAGATTTTCCTCTCCAGCCCTAGAGAATGTATCGCTGGCAACACCTTGACTTGAGCCTGCTAGTTTGTAGAGTCATAAGAGGCTAAATTTCTATTTTTAAAAGCTACCCAGCATGTGGAAGTTTTCTACTATATATGTAACCAATATAACCTAATATAATATAAAACTCATTCTCATGTTAAGATGTTTATGGAACTTGAGGATTTAGTGTGGCTACTATCCCCAGCCTAAAGAGAAGAAAGGTCCAAAGCAAGGAGACGAGACAAGACAAGGGTTGGGCTGGTAGGAAGTGGTCTCTGACATCATCAATTTCAAGTCCTACCTATGGTCCTGCTTCCCTTAACAACCCCTTATACCTGCTCAGAGCTTTCTAGCCCAGCCACTAAGGACATCAGGGTTATCATTATCCTGAAATGTTGGTTCCTTCTGCCTGGTAGTCATTCTGGCCGTGGTTAGCCGTCTGCCTCCAATTGCAACAGTAGTCAACTCAATTTAAGATTCTTCTGTGGGCTCTGTGATCATTTGCTATGCGTGCCATGACATGAACAGAAAAAAGCCAACTTTATTCTCCCAGTGTTAGGAACCAGTAGTCCCTGTTTCTGCTGACACCATTTTGACCTCAGAGTATGTCATCTGAAATGAAAATGCTCCTGGGGTATTCAATGTTGTTAGCTGCCAGTTAGTTGAGTGTTTGGAGACTGTGTCCTCAAAGTTACTAAGACTAAAATGTAAAAGAGTTTTATGTGTTGACTATGTGGGGTGTAGCTGAGAGTCTGGCACATTGTTAGTGAGAATAAAAATAGCATGACTTCTTTGGAGAACGATGTGGTTGTTATTATAAAGTTAGCCAGTTATTTAACCAAGGAGAGCTAAGTAGATATGTCAACAAAAAGATTTTAAAATGTTTATAGCATTATTTCTAATTGCCAGTAACTTGAAATAGTCCAAATACCCAAGCAACAAAATAATAGATAAACACACTATTGTATATTTTTGTAGTGGAATTCGTTTATAGAAAAAAATAAACACATACAAGAATATAAATGAATCTGATATTGTATTTGATTATAAAACCACATACAAAAATGTATGTATTGAATAATTTCATTTATATGGTGCTAAAAAGAAGCATAAATGTTTGAATATTTGTGTGTGCCAAAATTATAGTTACTTGTAAGATGGTCAGTGAGAGCCCACCAGGAAAGAGTGAGAAGGGAACTCTGATACATGCAGTGCTCTGTGTCTCAGTCTGGTCAGAGGCACACATAAAAAGCCACGCTGTCTCTTGCTGCAACAAAGCCCATGACTAAAGCAAAGCAAGGGGAGAACATTCCTCTTGTCTTACAGTGGAGAACTACACAGTCTATTCTGTCAGGCGAGTGGCAGAGGCAGGAGCCTGTGTAACTCCCCCCATAGTTAGGAATGCTAACACTCAGCTCTCTGTCTCGGTCTGGTTCCATCTGAGATTGCAGTCCATGGAACGGTGTTGCCTACTGTTGTGGTGGGTCTTCCTTCCTCAGTTAACTAAACTAGATCTCTCACCAGCATGCCTGAGGCTGGTCTCCTAGGTGATCTACAGCCTGTCAAGTTTACTATATCAACCATCACAATCACAGCAGAACTCTTTGCTTGTAGCATGTTATCATGGAAATAGAAAACTCTAGAGAACAAAAAAAAGTAACAAAAAATTTCTAGGAGAAGAACCAGTCCTTTCTAAACTTGTACAATGGTATTAAACATTAAGAATCTTAAGCTATTCATACTTATTTCATTATTTAGAGAAAAAATATTCCTGACTTTTGAATATTATTATTTATATTCTCTTAATTTTAATAAAATTCTAATATAGTAAGCTAATTATTTTGTGCTTCTTGAATAGTAAATATTCAACACTATCTTCCATGTTGGTATAATACACCAAAGTATCTTTTCACTATAAGTTAAATTCATTTTTGATGGACATTAAGATTGTTTCTCATGTATTAACATTAGAAGTCCCCCTGAAGAAAAAAACCATGCATTTATTGCTCTTTCTATGTTTCCAAAGTCATTGATTAGAAAGATTTTCTGTGGGTCAAATGAGACTTGCAAAAGTGCAGACCTGCCCTTCCTCTCTCCTCTCACCTTTCTTCTCTCCTTCCCTCCCTTCTTCTCTCCTCTCCCTTCCTCCCTCCATCTCTCCCTCCTTTCCTTCCTCATTCCTTCCTTCCTTCCTTCCTTCAAGGTAAAACACATCTTTTATTACTCTTGATGTAATATTTCAAATTATTTGCTAGTGGGAAGAAAAATAGCATGACTTCTTTGGAGAACGATGTGGTTGTTATTATAAAGTTAGTCACATACAACCAATTTGTGATGCGTTTCTAACTGAATCTTTCATATCTATATCACATTCCATTCACACTCACCACTGAGTTTAACCATTCAGTTTATTGGAATTAAGAAAGAAATCAGCATTGAATTAGAGCCTCCTGAAGTCCCATCCCTCTGCCTCCCCTCCCTGCTTAATACTCTTATATCCCCCATGCAGTTGATTGAAGGCCTTTGGTCAATCATTTGTCTCTCAGGAGACCCTGTATTCTTCACTTGGCAGGCTGCTACCCTATGGTATCTTCAACATGTTCCTCTTACATCTCCACCATGCTCACAAGGAAAGTTATCTTGGCAGAAGCTCCATTGCAAGATTGCTAAACTCTTGAACCAACTGTTAAATGGCCCCTGGAAAGGTCACAGCTATCTTAGAAATCTAAACCATTCTTAAGGACCCAATGAAATGTCAGGCCTAGCTAGGGGTAGGGAAACTAAAGCCAGCTTATGGCATCTGGCAGACTCCTGCAGAGGCTGGGGAGAGGGAGGAGCAAGGTGATAGGAAATCTCCCAGGCAAGCCAAAGTGGGTGGGAACAATCATTTCTTCCATGTTTACTTAGTCACTTGGCTGAGACCAGTGGACAAAAAAAAAAGAATCATTAGACTACAGGTAGCTATTGATTTCATATTGCCTGTGGGATAGACTGATTCACTTATCCTGAGAAGAGGGAAAAATTTCCCTCAAGCTCTTACATTAGGTAACTAGAAGGCTTTAAACTAAGCTGAGAAGACACAGGTTAGTGATCTGAGGACAGAGTTAGTAAAGGCCTTGCCCTACAAGCATGAGGATCAGCGTTCCCAAAACCCAGATGAAAGGCAGAGTGCTGTGGCATACACACACTTGTAATCCCAAAGCAGGAGGCAGAGGCAGGTGCATCCCTGGGCTCTCCCACCAGCCAGCTTAGCAATTAGGTAAACCTCAGACTATGAGAAACCCTGTTACCAATAAGCAAGGGGGACAGTAACTGAGTAACAGCAGGCAGAGACCCTGTTTCAATAAGCAAGGGGCACAGTAACTGAGTAACAACAGGCAGAGACCCTGTTTCAATAAGCAAGGGGCACAGTGAGTAACAACAGCTGGAGACCCTGTTACAATAAGCAAGGAGCACAGTAACTGAGTAACAACAGCTGGAGGCTATTTTCTATCTTCTAGTCTTCACATTCACAAGTACACACGAGTACACGTGTACATAGGCTTATACAGAGAGGTGGGGAGGGAGATTGGCAAGATTTCCTCACTTATGTGAAATGTCATGAAAAAATGTGCCCCAAGGAAGTGGTTAGAAGTGGGGTCTTCTGTAACATGCCAGCAGAATGAGCGCAGTAAAGGATGCTTAAAATCAAACGACCTATGGAAAGATTATAGGCCAGCATGATAGAAATGAGACAGCATGATGATTTGTGCCTGAGTGAGGGCTTTATGCTATGAAAAGAAAGACATCAGGAAATGATGAAACACACTTCCTCCAACACGGTCACGCCTCCTAATAAGGGCCACGCCTCCTAACAGTGCCACTCTCTATGAGCCCAAGGGACCTTTTTTTTTTTTTTTTTTTTTCAAACCACTTCAGTGTGTGACAATATCTGTTTACCTGATTTCTTCCACTGAGCCAGTTTTTCATGTCCAGCGACAGAACTTAGTCTTCCGCTGTAGCAAAAAACAAAGGTCTCTTAGAGAGTTCACGATTGTTGAGTACCTTTGGGAAGCTCTGCTCTCACACAGTTAAAGGGTGTTCATCGGGAAAGACTCCTTATGTTGGTGTTCGCTGGATCTCTGCACTTGCTTCATCGGAATTTTCCCAGTAAGGGGCCAAGTTACTTGATTGCTCCAGAGCCCAGAAAACCAACCCCCTGTTTGGGAAAGGTGCGTAACTGTGCTCGTGGTCTGAAGGCAATGCTGCAGATGGCAATAATGGGTTTGGAAGTTAGGTCTTTCTATGGAGCGCATAGGGAGTTGAGTATTTCAGTAAGGACATTGAAATCCATAATGCAGCCAGCCAAAGAGATTTCCAGATGTTGGGCTTGAAGTATTTCTAGATGGTGGAGTGAGGATAGTGTGTCTCCGATGTAGATAGAACACAATATACTAGGTTCGTTATGGTGAACTTTTGGCATGCCCCAAACTTTTTTTGTGATAGTTCATTTAAAGTTATATCAAATTGTCCACTATTAGCTACTGGGGCTCTGGGAAAGGGGAGTTTTCGTTTCCACTGATGGGAGAAATATTGGGAACGTTAATTACCAATAGACTATTAGATGGAAGTCTTCAATTTACAAAGAGGCAGACATAGCTTAAAGATCATGAATATGGCTTAGCATCTAATAACCTACGAGGGTGGGTTAGAGTTTTCCACCAAACATAACATTTTAGTCCATAATTGCTCCCATTCTGATCAAAGACAATTAAAGTTAGATTACTCTTGCTTACAAAGGAATTCTACAGCCTCATTAAATTTAGCCGGAACATTTGGATAAGTGTAGTAAAAATGGTAATTGATCACATAAGCCTTTTAAAGTTTGCCTTAACTGGAACTTTTTAAAGGAGTCTCAGATCAGACTTTAAAATCCTTCTGGGATTAGGAGGCCAAGAACCAAATTTGCTATCAGAATCAACTTGAACCTAGAGATTTAGTTGAAGTTGACTTTTATTGAGGTTTTTGATACTTTTGTTGTTGCTATGACAACATACTTGCCAAAAACAGCTTTAGGAAGGTAAGAAGTGTCTATTTTGGCTCACAGTTTGTGGAAACAGTTCATCAATGGTAGCAGGAATATACGAAGTAAAAGGTCACATTGTGTCCATGGTTCATAAGCAGAGAACATGCACTAGTGTTCAGCTAGCTTTTTAAAAAAATGCAGTTCATCACTTCAGCCCACAGTATGATGTCATCAACTTTGAGCCTGGGTCTTTCTGCCTCAATTAGCCCAATCTAGAAGTTCCTTTACAGACAGCCTAGGAGTCTGTTTCCAAATCTCCTCAAGCTCATAATCAGATTTACCATCACAGCTGAAGTCCTGAGAATATCTTAAACTGAGAACCAGGTTAGGTAGAAAACACATGTAATTACAGAACTTGGGTGACTGAAGAAGGAAGGTTCTGAGTTAGAGGCAAGTCTGTTCTACACAGCAACACCTAGCTAAAAGACAAAAACAAACACGCAAACAAGCTCTAAAAATATAAAAAATATAAACTGTATTATAAGGTGTGTATATACACGAACATATGTGTGTATACGTATATATGGGATGCATGCAGAATGTATATTGGAATAATGTATGTATTTTTATATATCATATATGTTTTTAAATATTCATATCTAAGCCTGTTAAGACTGTCAGAAACTGACCATTTAAGATATGTAAAACACAGCTTCATCATAGCCACCCTGCTCCCCCCATTACTAGTCTCAGCTCTGTTCCCTTTCCCACCTTTGTGTCCCTTTTCTTTTTGGTTTGTCTGGTTTGTGCTGCTCATATGCTCTGAGGTGTGGGGCCACCAGGGGCCACACCTTCAAAACTGATTCTCCTTCCCCAGAAGGTAGCGACTGTCAAAAAAATTACAGGTTATCACTCATCTGGAAGGCAGAGCACCTTGTAATCCTGGAACTAGGCTATTTTTCAAGAGGACTTTCTAGGCACTAGCTCCATAAAGACGAGACTTAGCTACATGAATGTGACTCTGAATACACCATCCTCCAATATGACAAATCACTGGGAGCTTTGCAATATTGTCAGTATTTTCAGATATGCCCTCTTTCCAGGGGACGGAGTCTTACAGAGCTTGTACAAATTACTATGCAAACAGGAGACTCAGTAATAGTCTCTGGGCTCTGGAAGGATGCTATAGGCATGTAGACATGGATCTGCTGTTTTGGTTTACAAAAGTATAAGTTACAAAATTTAAGGGAAAAAGAGGAAGAATACTCATTATATCCACAAAGTATGACATTAAAAGAGAAACAATTGTTCCAAACACAGGCCATAAAAATCATGACTGTTCTTCATCACTTCGTTTAGACTGCAGAATTAATTCTTGGGTTTCTTCTTGGGTTAGTAGTTTTATGACTCCATTTGTTCTAGAAAATTCTCTCTCAGCATGCTGACTCAGTCTTAAACTTATTTAGGCAATGCCATCAGAAACCCATCCTGAGTGTCATAGTCCCTCCCATGGGTTTCAAAGCACAGGGTGGATATGATCGAAATGCACCTGTGCACACGTATGACGTTCCCAAAGAATTAATGAGGTGTATCACTTCATCTTGAGGCTGTTTGGAAGAGTGTTCAGAAGAGCATCTATGTGTAACTACTGTGGATGACATGAGGCAGGAGGTAACATGGTTAGAGATCTTATAGGCATAAACATATATGATATACATATATGCACTACAGAAAGGAACTTGCCTCTCTCTCTGAGACATATGAGATGCATTTATTTATTTTAAGTGACTTCCTTTTCTGGTTTTGGATGTTTTTCCTGCATGTAATTCTGTGCACCATGTATGTTCTTGGTGCCCTCAGAAGCCAGAAAGGGGCATCAGATGCCCTGGAACTGGAGTCATGCAGAGAGTTGTGGAAACTAGGAATTGAACTTGGATCCTCTGGAAACGTAGCTGGACCGTCTCTCTAGTCCTGACATATGAAATATAAAGATATTATATAAAACTACAACTAATAGCATCACACCAGACCAAGTGCCAGGGTATCAAGGACATTGGGAGCCTCCTGGGGACCTTAGAGAATCTCTGAAATCTACCAGCTAATAACATGTAACAAGCCATATGTGGCACAGAGGGCATTAAGCATTTCTTCCTGTGTGATGATGCTTCCTATGTGGTATAGAATATCAAATACCAAGTGTGTTTCCACAAGGCGAGAAGATAAATGTGGAACCCTACAAATTCTAGTAGCCGCCCCCTTTTGTAGTTTTCTTCTGAGACGGGGTTTCTTTGGGTAGCCTTAATTATCCTGGAACTAGTAAAAGCAGAACTCTATTCATCTGTGTACATGAGTAAGATGTGCTGGCACAACGATTTCCAGTGTTTGGGGCCTGTGCTATCCAGGACTCTCTGAGGAAACAGTCACTGGAACATCAATTTGGAAGCAGGAATAGAAACTAAAATCAGATGAATGGTTTGCTTGAGGGAATTGCTTTATAAATATCAAAGCTATGCAGCGCTATAATCTGCTGTCATAGAAAAGTCAGCTCTTTAATTTAGCATCTTCAGATGGGAGAACCAGGTGTCATGGTTCATTGCTGTTGCTATAACAAGACACATGAGGCTAAGTGATATTTTTACTTCAAGGATTTTTTTGTTTGTTTGTTTAGATAGGGTATCACACTATATCTTAGGGGGGCCTTGAACTCACTACATAGCAGAGGTTAGCCTCAAACTCATGGTGTTCTCCTTGCTTAGCTTCCTTAGGAGCCTGTGTTGGCGGAGTTGTTAGGATCAGAGCCTAGGCTCTGGTGTTCCTAACAAGCTGGCTTTAGCTACCCATGCTGAACAAGCCAATTAAACAGACAGCAGTGAAAGCAGAGACGGGGATTTATTCAATATATCTACACTGAGTAGAGAAACAAAGAGACCAGGGACACCTCCCCAGGTTCATCTTTGGGGTCGTGACATGAGGTTTAAATGTAGAGAGAAGGCAAGAAGCACATATACCTAAGCATCCTCATGAAGGTGTGGTCCTGCCTGTCATTAATTCCTAGTTGTCTGGGCTCCAGTCTTTCCTGCACAGCCATTTGAGCCTGGGTGATTTATTAATAACAGAAATGTAATTCCTTGAAAAGCACCGGGGCAGCTGGGGCGCAGGGTCGGCTGACACTCGCCAGCTACCCACAACACCCGCCACAGGATCTTAAGACTTCTGGTGAGTGGAGCACAGCTTCTGCTCCAATCCAAGTGCTCGGGACCTGAGACTGCATTAGTTAGGGAAGCAGAAACCAGCCTGAGTAGGGCCACAGGCCTCATCCGGCGGATCAGCGCCAGGGTAGCGGGAGAGCAGGGTTGCCTGACACCCGCCAGCTACCCACGACCCCCGCCGCAGGATTTTGGGACTGCTGGTGAGTGGAACACAGCTTCTGCTCCAGTCCAATCACGCGGGACCTGAGACTGCTCTGGTTGGGGAGAGAGAAATCTGGCATACATAGGGCCACAACCCTCTTCCGGTCAGAAAAGCACCGGGGCAGCTGGGGCGCAGGGTCGGCTGACACTCGCCAGCTACCCACAACACCCGCCACAGGATCTTAAGACTTCTGGTGAGTGGAGCACAGCTTCTGCTCCAATCCAATTGCGCGGGACCTGAGACTGCACTAGTTAGGGAAGCAGAAACCGGCCTGAGTAGGGCCACAGGCCTCATCCGGCCGGATCAGCACCGGGGTAGCAGGAGAGCAGGGTTGCCTGACACCCGCCAGCTACCCACGACCCCCGCCGCAGGATTTTGGGACTGCTGGTGAGTGGAACACAGCTTCTGCTCCAGTCCAATCACGCGGGACCTGAGACTGCTCTGGTTGGGGAGAGAGAAATCCGGCCTACATAGGGACACAACCCTCTTCCGGTCAGAAAAGCACCGGGGCAGCTGGGGCGCAGGGTCGGCTGACACTCGCCAGCTACCCACAACACCCGCCACAGGATCTTAAGACTTCTGGTGAGTGGAGCACAGCTTCTGCTCCAATCCAATTGCGCGGGACCTGAGACTGCACTAGTTAGGGAAGCAGAAACCGGCCTGAGTAGGGCCACAGGCCTCATCCGGCCGGATCAGCACCGGGGTAGTGGGAGCGCAGGGTTGCCTGACACCCGCCAGCTACCCACGACCCCCGCCGCAGGATTTTGGGAATGCTGGTGAGTGGAACACAGCTTCTGCTCCAGTCCAATCACGCGGGACCTGAGACTGCTCTGGTTGGGGAGAGAGAAATCCGGCCTACATAGGGACACAACCCTCTTCCGGTCAGAAAAGCACCGGGGCAGCTGGGGCGCAGGGTCGGCTGACACTCGCCAGCTACCCACAACACCTGCCACAGGATCTTAAGACTTCTGGTGAGTGGAGCACAGCTTCTGCTCCAATCCAATTGCGTGGGACCTGAGACTGCATTAGTTAGGGAAGCAGAAACCAGCCTGAGTAGGGCCACAGGCCTCATCCGGCCGGATCAGCGCCGGGGTAGCAGGAGAGCAGGGTTGCCTGACACCCGCCAGCTACCCATGACCCCCGCCGCAGGATTTTGGGACTGCTGGTGAGTGGAACACAGCTTCTGCTCCAATCTTTAAACAGTGACAACGATAACAACTAACCCCAGAGATTACCAGATGGCGAAAGGTAAACGTAATAATCTTACTAACAGAAACCAAGACCACTCACCATCATCAGAACCCAGCACCCCCACTTCGCCCAGTCCAGGGCACCCCAACACACCGGAA
Organism: Mus caroli; assembly: GCF_978045245.1. Taxonomy (NCBI): domain Eukaryota; kingdom Metazoa; phylum Chordata; class Mammalia; order Rodentia; family Muridae; genus Mus; species Mus caroli. The sequence goes on from NW_028227257.1 coordinate 79,032,527, forward strand.
AAGCTAGACACGGATTTAAAAGCATATCTCCTGATGATGATAGAGGACTTCAAGAAGGACTTTAATAACACACTTAAAGAAATGCAGGAGAACACTGCTAAACAGGCAGAAGACAATAAAGAGGAAGCACAAAAATCCCTTAAAGAATTGCAGGAGAACACTGCTAAAGAGTTACAAATCCTTAAAGAAAAACAGGATAACATAATCAAACAGGTAGAAGTCCTTACAGAAAAACAGGAAAACACATCCAAACAGATGATGGAAATGAACAAAACCATACTAGACCTAAAAAGGGAAGTAGACACAATAAAGAAAACCCAAAATGAGGCAATCTCTAACTGGAGATAGAAACCCTAGGAAAGAAATCTGGAACCATAGATACGAGCATCAGCAACAGAATACAAGAGATGGAAGAGAGAATCTCAGGTGCAGAAGATTCCATAGAGAACATCGGCACAACAATCAAGGAAAATGTAAAATGCAAAAAGATCCTAACTCAAAACATCCAAGAAATACAGGACACAATGAGAAGACCAAACCTACGGATAATAGGAGTGGATGAGAATGAAGATTTTCAACTCAAAGGACCAGCAAACATCTTCAACAAAATTATAGAAGAAAACTTCCCAAATCTAAAGAAAGAGATGCCCATGAACATACAAGAAGCCTACAGAACTCCAAATAGACTGGACCAGAAAAGAAATACCTCCCGACACATTATAATCAGAACAACAAATGCTCTAAATAAAGATAGAATACTAAAAGCAGTAAGAGAAAAAGGCCAAGTAACATATAAAGGCAAGCCTATCAGAATTACACCAGATTTTTCACCAGAGACTATGAAAGCCAGAAGATCCTGGACGGATGTTATACAGACACTAAAAGAACACAAATTCCAGCCCAGGCTACTATACCCAGCCAAACTCTCAATTAACATAGATGGAGAAACCAAAGTATTCCACGACAAAACCAAATTCACACATTATCTCTCCACGAATCCAGCCCTTCAAAGGATAATAACAGAAAAAAACCAATACAAGGACGGGAACCACGCCCTAGAAACAACAAGAAGGTAATCCCTCAACAAACCTAAAAGAAGACAGCCACAAGAACAAAATGCCAACTTTAACAACAAAAATAACAGGAAACAACAATTACTTTTCCTTAATATCTCTTAATATCAATGGACTCAACTCCCCGATAAAAAGACATAGACTAACAAACTGGCTACACAAACAAGACCCAACATTTTGCTGCTTACAGGAAACTCATCTCAGAGAAAAGGATAGACACTACCACAGAATGAAAGGCTGGAAAACAATTTTCCAAGCAAATGGCATGAAGAAACAAGCTGGAGTAGCCATTCTAATATCTGATAAGATTGACTTCCAACCCAAAGTCATTAAAAAAGACAGGGAGGGACACTTCATACTCATCAAAGGTAAAATCCTCCAAGAGGAACTATCAATCCTGAATATCTATGCTCCAAATACAAAGGGAGCCACATTCATTAAAGAAACTTTAGTAAATCTCAAAGCACACATTGCACCTCATACAATAATAGTGGGAGACTTCAACACACCACTTTCACCAATGGACAGATCATGGAAACAGAAACTAAACAGGGACACAGAGAAACTAAGAGAAATTATGAATCAAATGGATCTGGCAGATATCTACAGAACATTCTATCCTAAAACAAAAGGATATACCTTCTTCTCAGCACCTCATGGTACCTTCTCCAAAATTGAGCACATAATTGGTCACAAAGCAGGCCTCAACAGATACAAAAATATTGAAATTGTCCCATGCATCCTATCAGATCACCATGGCCTAAGGCTGATCTTCAATAACAAAATAAATAATAGAAAGCCAACCTTCACGTGGAAACTGAACAACACTCTTCTCAATGATACCTTGGTCAAGGAAGGAATAAAGAAAGAAATTAAGGACTTTTTAGAGTTCAATGAAAATGAAGCCACAACATACCCAAACTTATGGGACGCAATGAAAGCATTTCTAAGAGGAAAACTCATAGCTCTGAGTGCCGCCAAAAGGAAACTAGAGAGAGCACACATTAGCAGCTTGACAACACATCTAAAAGCACTAGAACAAAAGGAAGCAAATTCACCCAAGAGGAGTAGACGGCAGGAAATAATCAAACTCAGGGGTGAAATCAACCAAGTGGAAACAAGAAAAACTATTCAAAGAATCAACCAATCAAGGAGCTGGTTCTTTGAGAAAATCAACAAGATAGATAAACCCTTAGCCAGACTCACTAGAGGGCACAGGGAAAGCATCCTAATTAACAAAATCAGAAATGAAAAAGGAGACATAACAACAGATCCTGAAGACATCCAAAACACCATCAGATCCTTCTACCAAAGGCTATACTCAACAAAACTGGAGAACCTGGATGAAATGGAGAAGTTCCTAGACAGATACCAGGTACCAAAGTTGAATCAAGATTAGGTTAATGATCTAAACAGCCCTATATCCCCCAAAGAAATAGAAGCAGTCATTAATAGTCTCCCAACTAAAAAAAGCCCAGGACCAGATGGGTTTAGTGCTGAGTTCTATCAGACATTCAAAGAAGATCTAATCCCAGTTCTTCACAAACTATTCCACAAAATAGAAACAGAAGGTACTCTACCCAACTCATTCTATGAAGCCACATTTACTCTGATACCTAAACCACAAAAAGACCCAACAAAGATAGAAAACTTCAGACCAATATCCCTTATGAATATTGATGCAAAAATCCTCAATAAAGTTCTTGCTAACCGAATCCAAGAACACATCAAAACAATCATCCATCCTGACCAAGTAGGTTTCATCCCAGGGATGCAGGGATGGTTCAATATACGGAAATCCATCAACGTAATCCAGTATATAAACAAACTCAAAGACAAAAACCACATGGTCATCTCGTTAGATGCGGAAAAAGCATTTGACAAGATCCAACACCCATTCATGATAAAAGTCTTGGAAAGATCAGGAATTCAAGGCCCATACCTAAACATGATAAAAGCAATCTACAGCAAACCAGTAGCCAACATCAAAGTAAATGGTGAGAAGCTTGAAGCAATCCCTCTAAAATCAGGGACTAGACAAGGCTGTCCACTTTCTCCATACCTATTCAACATTGTACTTGAAGTCCTAGCCAGAGCAATTCGACAACAAAAGGAGATCAAAGGGATACAAATTGGAAAAGATGAAGTCAAAATATCACTTTTTGCAGATGATATGATAGTATATCTAAGTGACCCTAAAAATTCCACCAGAGAACTCCTAAGCCTGATAATCAGCTTCGGTGAAGTAGCTGGATATAAAATTAACTCAAACAAATCAATGGCCTTTCTCTACACAAAGAAGAAACAGGCTGAGAAAGAAATTAGGGAAACAACACCCTTCTCAATAGTCACAAATAATATAAAATATCTTGGCGTGACTCTAACTAAGGAAGTGAAAGATCTGTATAATAAAAACTTCAAGTCTCTGAAGAAAGAAATTATAGAAGATCTCAGAAGATGGAAAGATCTCCCATGCTCATGGATTGGCAGGATCAACATTGTAAAAATGGCTATCTTGCCAAAAGCAATCTACAGATTCAATGCAATCCCCATCAAAATTCCAAATCAATTCTTCAACGAATTAGAAAGTGCAATCTGCAAATTCATCTGGAATAACAAAAAACCTAGGATAGCAAAAACTCTTCTCAAGGATAAAAGAACCTCTGGTGGAATCACCATGCTGGACCTAAAGCTCTACTACAGAGCAATTGTGATAAAAACTGCATGGTACTGGTATAGTGACAGACAAATAGACCAATGGAATAGAATTGAAGACCCAGAAATGAACCCACACACCTATGGTCACTTGATCTTCGACAAGGGAGCTAAAAACATCCAGTGGAAGAAAGACAGCATTTTCAACAAATGGTGCTGGCACAACTGGTTGTTAACATGTAGAAGAATGCGAATCGATCCATTCCTATCTCCTTGTACTAAGGTCAAGTCTAAGTGGATCAAGGAACTTCACATAAAACCAGAGACACTGAAACTTATAGAGGAGAAAGTGGGGAAAAGCCTTGAAGATATGGGCATAGGGGAAAAATTCCTGAATAGAACAGTAATGGCTTGTACTGTAAGATCGAGAATTGACAAGTGGGACCTCATGAAACTACAAAGCTTCTGCAAGGCTAAAGACACCATCAATAAGACAAAAAAACCACCAACAGATTGGGAAAGGATCTTCACCTATCCTAAATCAGATAAGGGACTAATATCCAATATATATAAAGAACTCAAGAAGGTGGACTCCAGAAAGTCAAATAACCCCATTAAAAAATGGGGCTCAGAACTGAACAAAGAATTCTCACCTGAGGAATACCGAATGGCAGAGAAACACCTGAAAAAATGTTCAACATCCTTAATCATCAGGGAAATGCAAATCAAAACAACCCTGAGATTCCACCTCACACCAGTCAGAATGGCTAAGATCAAAAATTCAGGTGACAGCAGATGCTGGCGAGGATGTGGAGAAAGAGGAACACTCCTCCATTGTTGGTGGGATTGCAAGCTTGTACAACCACTCTGGAAATCAGTCTGGCGGTTCCTCAAAAAATTGGACATAGTACTACCGGAGGATCCAGCAATACCTCTCCTGGGCATATATCCAGAAGATGTCCCAACCGGTAAAAAGGACACATGCTCCACTATGTTCATAGCAGCCCTATTTATAATAGCCAGAAGCTGGAAAGAACCCAGATGTCCCTCAACAGAGGAATGGATACAGAAATTATGGTACATTTACACAATGGAGTACTACTCAGCTATTAAAAAGAATGAATTTATGAAATTCCTAGCCAAATGGATGGACCTGGAGGGCATCATCTTGAGTGAAGTAACACAATCACAAAAGAACTCACACAATATGTATTCATTGATAAGTGGATATTAGCCCAAAACTTAGGATACCCAAGATATAAGATACAATTTGATAAACGCATGAAACTCAAGAAGAATGAAGACCAAAGTGTGAACACTGTGCACCTTCTTAGAATTGGGAACAAAACACCCAGGGAAGGAGTTACAGAGACAAAGTTCGTAGCTGTGATGAAAGGATGGACCATTTAGAGACTGCCGTATCCAGGGATCCATCCCATAATCAGCTTCTAAACGCTGACACCATTGCATACACTAGCAAGATTTTGCTGAAAGGACCCAAATATAGCTGTCTCTTGTGAGACGATCCGGGGGCCTAGCAAACACAGGAGTGGATGTTCACAGTCAGCTATTGGATGTATCACAGGGCTCCCAATGGAGAAGCTAGAGAAAGTACCCAAGGAGCTAAAGGGATCTGCAACCCTATTGTTGGAACAACATGATGTACTAACCAGAACCCCGGAGCTCTTGTCTCTAGCTGCATATGTATCGAAAGATGGCCTAGTCGGCCATCAATGGAAAGAGAGGCCCTTTGGACTTGCAAACTTTATATGCCCCAATATAGGGGAATGCCAGGGCCAAAAGAATGGGAATGGGTGGGTAGGGAAGTGGGGGGCGCTATGGGGGACTTTTGGGATAGCATTGGAAATGTAATTGAGGAAAATATGTAATAAAAATATTAAAAATCAAAAAAAAAAAAAATAAATAAATAAATAAATTATCCTCAAAAAAAAAAAAAAAAAGAAATGTAATTCCTTACAGTTCTGGAGACTGGAAAGTCTAAGATCAAGGTATCATCAGGCTTGGTGTCTGATAAGGGCTTATCTGTGCTTCAGGATGGCATATTGAATGCTTCACCCTCACACTGAAGGAGTAGTTCCCTTCAGCCCTCATAGAAAGTCTGTAGTTCCATTCATGAGGCTGGAGATCTTGTGGCCAAACTATTCCCTAAATGCTGTAGCCCTTAAGGCTTTGAGATCTACTTTTCAATGTGAATTTCAGAGGATACTCCCCAAATGACCCCAATTCCAGCCATCTCTCCCTGAATTTTCTCCCCAACCACCACCTGATCTCCCCACTCATGTCCCCAGCCACCCCAATTCCATATGTAATATCTGTTCTACTCCCCACCCCCAACCCATCATCTTTACCTAACCTCTCTGAGTCTATGGATTGTAGATTGGTTATCATTTATTTAATGGCTAATGTTCACTTATAAGTGATTCTGGGGAAGTGTCCCTTGGTCTCTTTGTTTCTCTTCTCAATTTAGATATATTGAATAAACCCCCTTCTCTGCTTTCACTACATACATAGCATATTTGTCTTTCTGGGTCTGGGTTACCTCACTCAGGGTGATTTTTTTCAGATATATACATTTCTTGCAAATTTTATGATTTCATTCTTTTTAATGACAGTAATATTCCATTGTATAAATGCACCACATTTTCTTTATCTATCTTTCTGTTGAGGACATCTAGGTTGTTTCCAATATCTGGATATTCTGAATAAAGCCACAATGAACGTGGTTGAGCAAGTGTTCTTGTGGTAGGATGGAACATTATTCGAGTATATGTCCAACAATGGTATAGCTGAGTCTTCAGGTAGATCTATTCCCAATTTTCTGAGGAACTTCCATATTGATTCCTATAGTGGTTGTACAAACTTGCACTCCTACCAGCACTGGAGAAATATTCTCCTTGCACCACACAATCTCACTAGCATGAACTGTTACTGTGCTTTTGATCCTAGCCATTCTTACAGGTGTAAGATGGAATCTTCAAGTAGTTTTGATTTGCATTTCCCTAATGGCTAAGGATGCTTAACGTTTCTTTAAGAGTTTTTCAGCATTTGAGATTCCTCTATCAAGAATTCTCGGTTTAGGTCTGCAACATATTTTTAAATTAGACTATTGGGGTTTTAAAAAAAAGTCTATTCTCTTTAAGTTCTTTATATATTTTGGATATTACTCCTCTATCAGATGTTGCATTAGTTAAAATATTTACCATTCTGTAGGCTGCTGCTCTGTCAAATTGATTATGTTCTTTGTCTTACAGAAGCTTTTCACTTCATGAGGCCCCACTCATCAGTTGTTGATCTTAGTGCCTGTGCTATTGGTGTTCTGTTTAGAAAGTTTTGTGCCATACAGGGATATTCTCCACTTTCATTTCTGTTAGTTTCAGGTTGACTGGTATTATGTTGCGGTCTTTGCTCTACCTGAAGTTGAGTTATATGCAAGGTGATGAATATAGATCTGTTTGCATTCTTCTACATGCCAGCATCCAGTTAGACCAGCACCATTTGTTGAAGATGCTGTATTTTTTTCCAGTGTGTATTACTGTCTTTATCAAAAATTGAATGGCCACATACATTTGAATTTATGTCTGGTCTTCAGTTCAATTCCACTGAACAATGAATCTGTTTTTATGCCAATACCATGAAGTTTTTAATTACAATAACTTGATATTACATCTTGAAATCAAGGATGGTGATACCGCCAATGGTTATTTTATTATTTACGATTATTTTAGCTATCCTGGGTTTGTGTGTGTGTGTGTTTCCATGTGAAGCTGAAAACTGTCCTTTCAAGTTCTGTGAAAAACTGTGTTGGGACTTTGATGGGAATTGCATTAAATCTATAGATTGCTTTTGGTAAGATGGCCATTTTTACTATGTTAATCCTACTGATCCATGAGCAAGGAAGATCTTTCCATCTTCTGATACCTTCCTAAATTTTTTTCTTCAGACTTGATGTTCTTGTCTTTCACTTGCTTAGTTAGAGTTATCCAAAGATATTTTATAGTATTGGAGGCCATTGTAAAAGGTATTTCCCCTGATTTCTTTTTCAGGCTGTTATTTGTATACAGGTGCGCTATTGATTTTTTTTTTTTGAGTTAATCCTGCATCCCACCATTCTGCCTCTTTCCTTTTAATCTTTGACACAATGGTGCTCAAACACTAAGTGGAAGACAAGACAGCTACATTTAGATGAGATCTTAACTTGCTGCCTCTTAAGTAGCAGCAGTAGCTACAGCCTGACTGCAAACCCTCTGTGAAGAGGATTTACAGCTGCTGGGTTCTCCTGGGAGGCTCTGCTTGTGAGCTGGTAAGACTTGCTAGGAAAATTATCCTTCAAAAGTACATGTTCTAAGTCCCTTTACCCTCATATTTTGCCCTATTCTTCCTTGTACTACAACCAAGAAAAAAAATTCCCATTTCCCAGACTGAGAAACTGCAGTTTGACAAGATTAAGGAATTGACATGAGTGGGTTCCTTGACTTCCATCCTAAACTCTGCTCTATGTGATTGCAGTTTTGTCTTCCTACAAGCTGTGTTTTGCAAATGGATACACACTGAGAGTTTTCTATCACCTTCAAACAAAGCGAATAATATACAGCTGTGGCCACAAGAGCAGGTGGAAGACTCTTAGCCCAGAGGTTTCTGAGATTTATGCAATAGGTAGTTGTAGGCAGATTGGCTTTTCTGGGTAGTTGAGTTTTAGGAATGACAAGTAATTTTTAATTCATTCATGTGTTTGCGTGTCTATATTTACAGATGTAAACGTGGGTGCCCGTTGAGGCCAGAAGAGTGTGTCAAATCCCTTAAAGCTAGAGTTACAGGCAGTTGTGAGCTACCTGATGCCGGTGCAGGTATCTGAGTTTAAATCCTTTGGGAAAGCAATGTGCTCTTAACCATTGAGCCATCTCTCCAGTCTTGAAAAGTAAACTTTTTAAAGAATCTCTTTATAAAATAAGTATGGCTCATTATGGAGGAAAATTTAGCATGCACAAAATATTTATACTTGATATCAACCAGAAGGGTGACAAAAGATCAAAACAAAATTTTGAGCTACCTCTTTTAGCCACTGTCCTATTGCTGTAAGGGGATACTTTTCACAGGGACACTAGGAAAGATGCCTTACAGGCAAGACTCTGCCCATCGAGGACTCCAGTTATAAAACTGTAGATTAACTTGAACAGAGAAAGGCTGAACTGGGAATGTCAGTCAAGGGGACGCCCTGCTTGAAAACAGCTGCCTACAGAAGGAGTTCCACAGTTTAGCTAACCAGGCACCCAGAACTGTGGTAGAAGAGGGCCAGATGATGCCTCAAGCTGGCAGAATGGGGCAATGTTGTCCTCGTGGTTTTGCAGGATGCAAAACACAGGAGCTACATATGGGGTTCTGGAGGTTAACAGCAGAGTTCTGGAAACAAGCTAAGCCAGAGAATGTGTCTCAGGGCTGGATTCCATGCAAGGAGGGTCTGACAGACCGTGAATGAAGCTGACAGTGAAGATGTGGCTGGGGTTGCTATGGAGGACCCAGAATGTTGGAGACACCAGGAACATGGGATGTCTGTGTGGGAAACCTGCAGGCAAAGCTCAGGAGAGATGCTAGATGTACTGCAGGGTACTGGTCCTGCCGGTGAGATGTTGGACAGTCCTCTGAGGAGGGACATGAGGATGATTATAGGGAAGACGGAAAAGAAGAGTCAGAGACAAAAGTTAGAAATTGGGAGGGTTGGAAGTCTATACCACGTCAGTCCCGGATATATTTCTCATTGCTTTTATATACACGTTACAGTATCGTGGGAAACAAAGTCACAAGCTAGCAGATACAATGGCTTACCTATGCAGGATATCTGTTCCCATCTGGAGGCCTCCCTGTTCCTTCCACCAAGATTAATAGAACATTCAGCCCCTTACCTTGAGCTCCTAGTGTAGCTCCTCTTATCATTCCATGTGTCAGCAGGCCAGGAAATCTGCCTTCAGACCCTGACCTGCCTTCACTCTGCCTGATCGGCAGACTTTCACAGAAGGAGGCAAAATGGCTCCTAACACTGCAGGAGGCAGAACTGGACCAGAAATGGGGAAAACACCCAACACTGTTTCTACCAGACACTGCAATGACATTGCAGATGACACTGCAAACCCCAGATGCTAGGCCTCTAACTGAAGGATTTGATGTTTCCCCTTTGGGGTTTTGGTTTTACTTTGGTCTGAGCTTTCCTGGCTCTGACCTGGTCTGTGCCTTTTGAAATGGGACTGTTTATTCTGTGCAGTTGTACATTGGAAATACAAAACTTTATTATTTTTCGTAGAGTTTCTTGGACTTTTGATTAGTGTTGGGACTATTAAGATGTTGCGTACTCCAATAAATAAAACACATTTTGCATTCTGAGACTGCCATAGGCTTTTGAAGGTCAGGGGTAGAAAGTTATGGACTAAAAAGTAGTATATTTAGGTGTGAAGATGATGAGGGTGACATGACAGTTAATCTTCTTTGTCATCTTGATTGGATATAGCATCACTTAGTCACCTCTGGGTGTGTCTAAAGGTTTTCCCAGACAGATTTAAGCAAGGCAGGAAGATCCACTGTGAATGTGGATGGCACCATCTCATGGGCTGGAGTCTTAGACTGAATAAAAAGGGAAATGGAAAGCCTAGTGAGCCCCAGAATTCATTTCTCCATTTTCTGGCCAGATACAATGTGCTTGAGTACCACACACTCTGACTACCATGACTTCCAGAACTGTGATGGAGGGCATCCTCAAAATTTGAGCCAAATAACTCCTTCCTTCCCGCCTTCATTCCTTACATTGCTATTGTTAGCTATTTTGTGGCAGAAATAATACAAAATACAATATACATAGGCTTATTTTGTTTGTTTTTGTTTTTTCTCTTCCATTGACTTAAAGTTAAGAGAACTACATATAGAAATAGATAACAATCACCATTTGGTAATAACAACAAAAACTGTAACAATGTTACAAAGAGCCCCTCAAGATACCTACCTCCTCCTCACTCCAAATGAGAATGTCCTCCGGTAACAAACATAGAAGCCATGGAGCCTATGTGCTCATCAGTTCTACATGTGACTTAGAAAGACATCTCAGGCATTAAGTAGACTTGAGTCTGAGCCCAGCTCCTATGATGTTGTAGCCTGAGTGATTTTTCTTAACCTACCATAACTGAACCATTAATGAGTCCTAAAGCCATTGTATCCAAGTTCCATGCCCTTCTATCCACTCCCCGCCCCTCCACTATAATCACCTTGTATTGGAACCATAGATGTCTCTAGCTGTGCTTTCTCCTCCTTCCTGTCTTGCTTTGGTTATTCAGAAGATCAGTCAGCTTTGTCTGAGAGCAGTAGAAAAGCCAAACTAAGCACAATATACAAGGTTTTCCTCCTCCTTGTATAAAAGTGGAAACCCATTAAAATATCTAAAATTCAAAGGACTGACAGTTGCAGATCTCTGAAGATGTGGATCACTGGCATAGGAACGCACCCTGAGAGTCACATAAGTACCTAATGCTTACTCGTGCTCCACAGACTCTCACTAAGCAACTGGCCATTTACCTCCTGAGATGCAAACGTCTCTGAAAGTGTTTGTAGCAGTTTGGCTCACACTAGCCCTAATCAGCAAACCATGCTCCGTATCAAATGTCTATCAACAGGTGAACTTGTTAAGCAGCGTTGGTGAATTTATACATTCAACGTGATCATAAAAAGGAATAAACTTGATACAGCAACATAAATGGATGTCAAAATAATTATACATGGTGAAAAACTCCAGACACACAAGAGTACATGCTGTATGACTCAATTTAAAGTACTAGGAAGTGAAGAGAAGCTAATAGTGACAGAGTAGTTGATGGTGGTGATAGTGATGGGAGCAACAGAAATGTTTTTTGCACCTTGGTCGTCGTAGTCTTTAGAAGGGTTTACATAGAAAAGTCAGATCATACCAATCAATACATTTTAAAGATGTTTTTATGTGTGCGTGTAAGTGCATGCATGTATGTATGTGCACCAAACATGTGCATAGTGCCTTAGAGACCAGAAGGAGTCATCATAACCTCTGGAAGTAAAGTTGAAGGTAGTTGTAAGCCTCTTGATGTGGGTGCTGGGAGCTGAATTTGGATCCTCTGAAAGAACAAGTGCCATTTCTTTAGCCCCAATGAGTACATTTTAAATGGATTCTGGTTTTGCATATGTAAAACTTGAATATTGTTCATGTGATGGTGCATCCCAAGCAAGCACTCACTGAGAGACATGCTCAGCAGCTTCCTATTTCATTTCATCATTTGTCCTCCATCCTGGATCTTCGTTTAAGGCATCACCTAGGTGAGGAGCTGAAATCTTCCTGGAAATACTGCTTCAGTGCTGGGGTGAGAAGTGAATAAGGATCATGGGCATAGAAGGTACTGGAAAGTTCATCATCTACTGTTTCTCTTTGAGGAGGACTGGAATTACTCTGGGTTGGAACAGGATGTGTGTGTGTGTGTGTGTGTGTGTGTGTGTGTGTGTGTGTGTGTAGCAGGTGGCCCAGGGGACAGCAGCTACATGCTATGACATGCTTACATTGTTCCTTTAATGGACAGGACAGGCAGCCTTGATCTGCTGGTCATTCTCCAGTGTACAGTACTGATTTTGAATGCAAATACAAAGCAGGCCATTATTTAACAGCAGTGCTTTGGTGGGATAATTATAGGATATTAACAGATTAAAAAAGCCTAGGTTCTCTACTGGGCAATACCTGCTCAGCCAACTGTACCATAAACAAACATGAAAGTGTTTCTCTATGCTTTTATTCTTTATACAAAGTGTCCTTGATTTATGAAACATTGCGTCATTGAATTCTATCATCAGTGGGTTCTTGTAAGTTTAAAAAGGAATATATTTTTAAAATTTTTGTTGAAGTAATAAATAGAAGACTGGAAATGTGAACAGGAGAAAAGGTCAATGCACCAGAGAAGAAGGAAGGAAGGAAGGAAGGAAGGAAGGAAGGAAGGAAGGAAGGAAGGAAGGAAGGGAGGGAGGGAGGGAGGGAGGGAGGGAGGGAGGGAGGGAGGAAGGAAGGAAGGAAGGAAGGAAGGAAGGAAGGAAGGAAGGAAGGAAGGGAGGGAGGCAGGTAGGCAGGCAGGAAGGGAGGGAGAGAGGGAAGGAGGGAGGGAGGGAGGGAAGGAGGGAGGAAGTCTCAGTTCATGAAGAGAGCTGTAGCCTGCATCCTCCCTTGGGAACTGGGTGATGACAATCCAGTCCATTCATGGCTTCTTTCATGTACTTTGCCCTAGCCACCCACGTGGTTTACTTAATAAGACAGATTCTATTTTAAACAAAAGTATTTACAGGACAAACTATGCAGGTTGGGAACTTTCGTATTCTGCTCTCTGAGATGCTTAAGATAACACCTAGGAGGGACTAAAGGAATGTTTTTTAAATGGATAGATTTTAATGTCACCCATGGGGGAATTGTATTTTTCTAAGTTGTTATAAATATATTACAAGCATAAATATTTATGAACTAACCCTGGGTAAAACCCTCTTGCTCACCCATCACTGAGGTTTTCCCACAAGCCATGCTTCACCGTGCTACCCAGCAACCTCATTACTTTCTTGTAAGTCTTTTTGCTCACTAGGCAAACTCATGTGCTCCCAGTGCTTCCACCCATCAGTGTATCCCCGGCACACTGCAGCACAGAGGCAACACCTGCAGACCCTTAGCAGCAACCTGAATATGGAAACTATTACACCAGCAAGGAAGAAACCAAGGCACCGAGAAGGCAAGTGACTTGGCCAAGGACATAGAACTTATAAGTAATAGCATCCAGCAATCTAACCCAGGAACTCTCATTTTAAAATATCTCACTGTGTTGTGTAGTAGTCTCTGCTCCATCCACAATCACCTCACCTGTCAGTTTAAGACAGATTTCTTTTTTTTTAAAGTATAACTTTTCTCAGTATTATCAAAATGTGTTTTAAGCTAGGGGGCAGTAAAGAAACCACCAAAATGGCTGCTGTGTGATTTGGGGTGAAATGTTTTTATTATGGGTATGGGAGAAAGAACAGCTAGAAGAGTCTAGAAGAGTCCAGATCGGAGAGAAGAAGCAGCAGACTAGAGATGGCCAGGGTGAGGGAAGCCAGATGTGGAAACACCATTCAAGGTATGAGGAGGTTGAGTAGCTGTGAGGAGGGAGGGAGCGGGGCCTGGGAGCTCAGGGTAGAGGAGAAGGTGAGAAGGATGAGGTTTATGGCCAGCACAGATAAACAGGGGCGAGGGCTCCACAAGGCCAGCAGAGCACAGGAATTTGGTGGATGGGGAGACTGACATCCTTTTGTGGTCCAGCTTGAACTGACTCAATTTTGGACCAAGTCAGTGGGCCTGGCCTTTTTTGAGAGGAGCAGGATATCCATGGACATGACATACATTATCCATACACTATCCGGGCTCCATCCTGAAGGTTGATGCCCACACCCCCTCCCCCTATTGACGTGTTAAATTCTGATCTCCAGAGTGACAGTATTAAGACCTGGGATTTGTGGGTGATTGAATGATTGGAAATTAAATGAGTAGATTTGAGTTCCTATCAAGGAGCTGGAAGGAGCTTGCTTCACACAGACACACAGACACACACACACACATGCACACATGCACATCACTGCATCTGCTGGCTCCTTGACCTTGAACTTCCACGCTCCAGTGTGAACGACCCATGCCTACCATTTACAAATTACTCAGTCTAAGGTATTTTGTAAATGGATTAAGACAATGTTTGTATGTTTTTTAAACATATTTTTTTAAAAACTAGAAAAGCATGTGCTGTAAGGTGCTAGGAGGCTTGCCGGAAGCATTGTCCTCCAGTGTTCTTGAGCTATGGACCCTGTCTGCTACCAACTTGACAGGCACAAGATGCCCACAAGTACAATAGTGATGCGGCTGCCACAAGGGTAACAAAGCACTTCCTGATTGTATTCGAGGCCCGTGTCACAGGAGGGAATTCACATCTAGTTCTGCAAATGGTTAAAAGTTGTGGCTAGAGAAGTCATTGGCCCTAGTAAGGAAGATATGTCTTTAAAAAAAAAGAAAAGAAAAGAAAAGAAAAGAAAAGAAAAGAAAACCGTGTGTGTGTGTGTGTGTGTGTGTGTGTGTGTATGCATGCATATGTCTGAGTTTGTGTATGTGCCTGAGTGTGTGTGCATGTGTCTGTGTGTGTACATGGCTGAGTATGTGCGTGAGTGTGTGTGTATGTGTTTGAGTGTGTTTCTGAGTGTGTGTATATGTGTGTGTGTGTGCGTGTGAAGCAAACAAGAGTACACATGAGCATGTGGGTGTGATATGAAGGCGTACATGTCAGGGCACACAGGTGGAAGTCAGAATACAGTTTTGTGGAGTTGGCTCTCTTATACTTGGGTTCCTAGGATCAAATTCAGGTCACCAGATTTGCATAGCCAACACTTTTACCCACTAAGCCATCTTGCTGGCCCCATGTTTTGATAAATGGGTATAATGTGCTCATCAAATTGGCTTCTAAATGGTTATGCTTACGGACTACTGCTGCTGTTAGCTGTGGTGACAGAAGCTTTGTCTGTAGTGGGCAGGGGTTACTGGAGAGACGTAGAACTGGACAGAGTGCTGAAAAAAAAGTGCCTGTCAAGTGCTCAGGTGTAAATTGGACATCTACATCAGCTTCTCCAGTTCCCAGAGAACATCTTGGAAGAAAGTGCAGAAAGAAAGAGCCAGAGGGAAAGGAGTGCTGTGGAATGATGTCTTCCTGGCTGGACACGCTTGATGTACTCCTGAACATCAACTGTGACCACAAGAATGGGCCTGCTAATATTCTGTCCTGGACTAGGGAGGGGCTTCCAAGGACCCTGAGCCTCCCTGAAGTTAATGGTTGCTGAGGGAGAGAAGAACATTGTCATCTGTGGTATAGCCACCAGTCACTTACTGAGACACGCAGATAACCCCTCACCTATGCTCCTATAAATAACCCTAGTCAGACTCAGGAGAAAGAAGAGTCTTGCCTCACACTCTGAGATGGCTGCCAATGTTCCAGCCATGGCGTTCGAGTTTGTACATCCACCTGTCAGATGGACACATTCAACCAACAGGGTTGGTTTCTTTGGAGGCCAATATAGTAGACACTTTAAAATATTCATTTATTTATTTTGTGCCAGAGGACAACTTGTAGTAGTTGGTTCTCGCCTTCAATCATATGGGTCCCAAGCATTGAACTTGATCTGCCAAATGGAGGCGGGTGCCATTACCCACTGAGCCATCTTGCTAGCTCCCTATATTATGTGTTTTGTTAAAGATAAAGAAGGTGGGACTACCCAGTCATTTGCCAAGCATTGATGGCTCTTTTCCCTCAAGCACCCCACACTGCTTTCTAAACTGCTGTCAGTACCTGCAGCTCTGAAATCCGTCCCTTTTAGTCCTTCATTGCGGCTGAAAATGTGGAGCTTCTCCCCCCTCTTGTGGTGATGACATCAGAGCCCTGCACCCACAGCACTTTTGCCTGAAAGCACATTCACGTGTACAACTCTAAATGGTACAGGGAGAGCAAACAGCTTACCCAAAGTCACACAGCCAGGGAGGGATGGAGCCAGGACTGATCCTGCGCTCAGCGCTTACCATGTTAAATGAGCGACTAGAAACCAAGAGTGGTCTCAGTTCAACGATCTGCTGCTATCAATCCTATGGAGTATGCCTGCCGCCCCACCCCAACATGAAGCTGTCTTGGGATGGGATGTCCTCGATCCTGGCCACTGCTAGCCACTGTTAGCCTCGTTAGCAGCTCAGCTATCAACTTCTGTCCTCAACTCCCTTTTAATAATAAAACCCTACCTGAGCCATAACTGGAATGAACTTCACCAGGGAAGGGGGTGTATCTTTAATTCCAGCACTGGGGAGGCCAAAGAAGCAGGATCTCTGAGTTTGAGGCCAGCTTGGTTAAGAGCAACTTCTTGGACACGAAGGGCTACAGAGAGAAACCCTGCTTCGAGAAACTTGAAATAATAAAAAGGAAGGAAGGAAGGGAGGGAGGAGGGAGGGAGGGGGGAGGGAGGGAGAGAGGAGGGAGGGAAGGAGGAAGGAAGGAAGGAAGGAAGGAAGGAAGGAAGGAAGGAAGGAAGGAAGGAAGGAAGGAAAATTCACTAGGTGGCTTTGTTTATCTGGGGGTTGCAGAGCTCATTCCTATCCAACACTCCTGGGTGGCAGGATGGAGTAACTAAGCCAAGGCTGAAGGCACAGCATCGGGCTGCACACCCCATTCAGATGCTGTGTTTAGTCCAACGCGTGGCTTGATAATGTGTTTCAGTTTATTGTCAGTATTTACAGACTGAAACCTGTTGCAGAATCTGAATTTGGGGCTGCTCTGGAAACACGAGGGGATCTGGGAATCGTGAGTCTGCCTGCCCATGCCAAGTTCAAGTACAACCTGTTCTATGTGGGTCAACACAGTTTCTTAGCTCCCATGACCGGAACACTGGCAGCCACGTTAGTTTTCCTTACTCGCTTGCCTCAAATGACAATAATGGTACAGAGTGTACTTGTGTTTAACGCTGTGTGTCACAGTGGAAGAGGCACTGTTATTCTCCCCAGGAAATTAAGGACCACATTAATAGTTGGTGCTGGGTCTCAATAGCTAGCATTCTGGCTTCTGAGTCTGCTTTAAAGTCTTATATAAACACCTCCCTTTGCAGGCCTTAATGTGTGTGCCCCTGCTTTAAAAGGACAAAGAACAAATAGGAGACCTGTCCTGATGCGTTCTGCCACCTAAGGCCCACACATTGAAAACTCCAACCAGCACAGCTCCTTTCTGAGGCAAACAGCATGACAGCAGGAAAAAAAAAATGTTTTTTTTTTTTTTCTTGCTCTGAACAAAGTTGAACTTGAATTGAGAGTGGAAGAGCAAGAGGACCAAGTGAGGCTTGGCAGTGCCTTTGGGGACCTCAGAACTGGCTCTGGTGAATAAACAGGCTTATCTCTCTTGGAAAACAGAGAACTTAATTCTGTTTGGACTGCGTCTGACTTTTACTTAAAACATCAGCCTGTAAACACGTGCAAAGCTTGGACTGAGGACTCAAATCATTTGAAGAGGTGGGCTGAGCCACTAACAGGAACCAAGACACTCAACATCTTTATATATAGCACATCCGCACTGGTCACCAGGCTACCTGAGCGCCCCTCCACCCGGGCTACCCAGTTCATAGTTTGACAAATGGAACCTGTCCTACCAAGAGAAATTAATTTGTTCGGGTTATTTTGCTCAATAGCCTTGGGAAACTGAGCCATTTTTATACTCTGGTACTCAGGGGAGAGTTGTACGGGGAAACCTCTATGGTTTAGAGGCAGAAAGAGTTATGGCAGCTGCAGGTGTGTGGCGTGGTACCCGCAAGCCAATAATTGAAGATGCTCATTGAGCATTTCCACTTTCTGGTTTCTAGAGCCATGCATGTGACAGTGAGTGGTTAAGGTGGTTTTAAGACCCTACCACAGGGCCTGAGGTGACTTAAATGGGCCGAAGCTGGGACTTCTGGACCCAACTGGGACATGTGGTCAGAATGAGAGGTCGTTAAAACCTCCCCAAGCTCCGGAGTCAGAATCTGGCCAAATGACTATGAACAAGTCTCCCTGTGAATCCTCGGCCACTCCCATTCACAGAGCATTCGCCATAAGCACCAATCCCACTCTTGCGGCCATTGCTATTCTCCTGTGCAAGTAAGTTAGTTACTTCTGTCTGAAAATGCAGACAGGGGACAGAACCAAGAAGGAGTGGGAACGATGAAAGGGTAAGTCCTGCCCCCATGGGAAGCGGGAGGGATGCCATTATAGCACATGATTGCTGGAGAAACCCAGGGTCCAATCTGAGGAAATGGCTTTTTAAAATCTCCAATGAAGCTGGGCAGGGTGGTGCACGCCTTTAATTCCAGTGCTCACGAGGTAGAGGCAGGTGGATCTCTGAATGTGAGGCCAGCCTGGTCTACAGAGCAAGTTCCAAGATAGTCAGGGCTACACAGAGAAAACTTGTCTCAAAAACAAGACAAGACAAAAACAAAAACCTAAAATAGTAATAGTAACAACAACAACAACAATAAAATAGATCTAGCCTTGGGCACGGTTAAAGGGTACAGTGCTACCTCACACTGGCAGTCCCCAGCTCCCTGCCTGGATCTATGTTTCTCTGCAGAATGAGAAGAATGGTGATTTCTGAATGCTGTCATCTGAGTCAAATACTTCCTGTTTTGATTTCCCTGATAAAAAACCTTCATAAATGGAGAACTCTCCGATTACCAAAGCGGGCCTCTGTGTGGAATTCCCAAGGAGCAGATCTAGAGGGGACAGTGAAGTGGAGTGCTTCCTCCAGCCTGCGAGCCTCTGGGACAGCACCCAGTTTTTCCTACGAGGGCTCTGTTTGTGAAGACCCACTCTCCCGTTCACCTGTTAAACAAGGCCACACTTCAGTATGGAATAGAAAATGCAATTCATAGAACTCTTCCTCCAGGATCGGGTAACTCTGCAACTTCACCCCTCCCCCCATCATCTCTGTGTAAAAGCTGGCAAGTGCTTTTAGATACCAGCCAGGCACTGCATGCCCCACACTGATGAAAACTCCTTCAGAACAGATGAGTGGATTCCAGGAAGTGCATTACTGAGTTGAAAACAAGAACACCGTTGTTTCAATACAGGGCATTGTTTTGTGAAAGAGGAGGCCCCCCTTTTTACATTTATATTTTTATGGTGTGTGTGTAGGGGAGTACATTCATCACGCTTAGAGAACGAACAGCCAGTAGGACCTGCTCCTCCTGACCGGCTCCTCCTCTTCTTCCCGTGGGTTCTAGGGATCCAACTCAGGTTGTCAGACTTCGTGGTGTGCACCTTGCCCCACTGAGCCATCTCAGCCACTAAAAGTCTTTTGAAGCTCGAAATCAAAACTCATAAGGTTAAGTGAAGGGCTAATGTACGGAAAGAAAAAGACCCCACGCGAGTCTTCCTGGCTGGGCAGTCAATGGCCAGCTGAATAATTGGGCTCAGAGTTAATCAAATTATGTCAGAACACCATTCCCAGTTGTTTCAACAGGAAAGAAGAGAAAAAGAAAAAAGAGGAAGAGAGAGGGAAGGAAAAGACAGAGGACAGGACAAAAGAAGAAAGAGAGAGAAGGAAGCAATGTAAAGGAGGCAGAAAACTACAGCTCAAAATCCTTAAGGGCTCAGACCTCATACCGTGGTGTTTGCTGGGGCTGTCTTTCTTGCTTTACAGGTCTGGAATCTCCCTGAAGCACGCAAGCGCACACTGTAAGATATTTATGTAGGTTTTATTATTTGAAGTTGGACCCCATGGAGCGCTCCCAAGCTAACCAGCCTTCAGCCAGCTTTCTATCTGGGAAATCTCATTGCAAATAAGTCATTTTAAATGCTTCAGATACCTTCACCTTTGAGAGACATCGAATGCTTTGCTAATCAGTTTTCTCTGGTGAGACCCATAGCGTGTTAATGAATGTTAGAGTGGTCTCCATCATGCTCCATAAATGATAGTCAAGATCAGATACTCGCCAAAATGTCCTGCTGTTGTTGAGTCCACTCAGTGTGAAATATGTATAAGAACTCTCAGCCCTTTTGGTGGCTAGTTGGATAATTTCTTCACTGCTTTAAGTAGTACCCACAAACCTGCCTCTGAAATGTGGTTTCAATATGGAGAGCAAAAGATGCAAAGCGGCTGGTTTAGCAGCTGAAAAAGCAGAGAGCAAGGACTTCCCAAAGCGTGCAAGACAACTTGTAGAAACCACATAATTTCTGCTAATCTGCATGTCACAGAAGAGTGGATGGAGACTTGGTTTTAGGTCGTGGGGGAACAGCTTGCCTACTCTATCCAGTTTGAGAGTGACATCCACTGCTTCTCAAAAAGAGCCCAAGAGCAGTTCTCCTGGGTGATGTGTATGGTTCTGACAGAGACATGGGTCCTATTATGATTGCCACTTAATGCTGACAGACCAGGTCTGTCTGCACAGCTGGAGTTAGTTGTCCTGGTACACAGAATGAAGATGGAGAATGCTGTTTGACTCTAAAGCCTTGTTCTCCTGCCACGCCAAAACAAGTTTCCTGTTGGCAGGAAAATTTGAAAATATATGAGTGTATAAAAGAGCTTAATGTTATCATTCTAAGAAACCACAGGAGGCTTTGCCACATCACTTCCAAACTTATTCACATGCTTATTTAGATGACATCATACAGTTGTGTGGTAGTCTTGCCGACTTATCACTGATATGAATGCCTTCAGCATCAGTAGCATTGCTTTTAAGGACCTGCTAGCCTGCCTACAGCTATCCTGAACCATCGATTGTTGGATATTTAACTTCCTTCTGATTCTTGGCTACTGTGAATAATAACCGTACAGCCAACTCTGAGAGTACTCTCTTGTTTACTTTTCTTATTTCATCAGGGTAGATTTCTGGAAAGGAAATTACTGGATCAAAGGTCAAGATCAATTTAATGGATGTGGGGAGGCCTAAAATAGACCGTAGTATGCTCTGCCTTTATAAATAACAAAGATGAGTGTTACTTTCCAAGACTGATATTTAAAGTCAACCTAAATTAAAACAATGAACATTTTGACCAAGAGCAGACAGACCAGCAGATTTACTTATTTCTATCCAGTAGGGGGCAGCACAAATACCAAAAGAGAGTCTCCTTTCCTGTTAAAAACCCTTTGTAGGGTTTTTTTGTTTTTGTTTGTTTGGTTGGTTGGTTTTTTGTTTTATCAAATTTACGTTGTTAAAATTTAGCAATAACATGGTCAACTGGCAGTGTCCAGAAAGGAAAACCCAGTTTGCAAAGATCTGTGGCTTTCAGGAATGTTCTGGAATGTTTGTTTCCAGGTGGCAAAGTGCTGGAGATAAAATGGTCTTTCCCTTGTGGGCTTGCACAGGAGGCTAGAAAATCAGGTCATGGGGAGAACAGCAGCAGCGGGAAGGAGGGCTGGTGGGGCCCATGCTGTTGATCTTTGCCCAGTAAGAGGTGGGCTGATAGCTCAGAAATGAGTTTATCTTCCCAAACAGGATGACAGGAGGAAGAGGGGAGCACGTGACTGCCAGCCCACGGAAGACCTTTGGAATGACAGGCACAAGGTCAGCGGCAGGAGGAGGGGAGTGTTAATGAATCACAGAGAATGGACTGTGTCTTCCCACAAGAGCCCAGGGAAGCTTGGTAAGGAGGGGCAGTGTGGGCCTCAAGCCTGATTGATAACCTGGAGATGGTAAGCCACTGGTAGCCTTCTGTGCGCAGCTGGGTTTAACCAGCATTCCTAGGGAAACGCAGATGTATTTCCTCCAGGGGGATGAGCTATGGCTTTGGACTCTGACCCACAGGAATAAGTATCTGTGAAAATTCCTTTCCTAACTCTTTCTGCTCTGTTCCAAGAGACCTCTTACTCTGCTAGTGGTAGTATGTCTGGATATGGTTGGCACTTGGGAGTGTTTGGACGGTTTCTTAGAAGACATGAATGGATCATCTAACAAGTCATGCCCAACAAAAGCTCAACCCACAGGAGACGTCCAGGAAGCATCACGTGACTATGAGAACACAGGCATTGCTTAGAGGCATGCTTTGTTTCCTCAAAGTCTAATTCCTCACAGCAGGGCTGACTCAGACTGCTGCTTCAAGAAGTTTATGGTGGGAGTTTCATGTGTTCGGTGAGGCTATATCTCTCTTGAGAGCCCCTTGGATTCCCTTACATATCCAGTTTCTCTAGATAAATGCTTATCACTGCATTGTCTGCAAGGGCCGAAGCCAGAAAACACTCTGGTGGTCACTGGTGCTGAAACCAGAGAACTAGGAATATTCTCTTATGTTGTGAAATGATAGGTGGATGGCTTCAACATCATTCTACTAGTATTCCATTTATTCATTTGTGTGTGTGTGTGTGTGTGTGTGTGTGTGTGTGTGTGTGTCTGTGTAAAGGTTAGAGGACATCTTGCAGGGGTTGGTTCTCTCAAGCCACCCTGTGAGTCCCTGGGGGTCAATCAGGCTTGGCCACAGTTACTGTTTCCCACTTGAGGGTGCGGGCTGGGGAAGTAGCTAGCTTTTTAAAAGAAGATGAGAGCTAAGCTAAGCAGAGCGATACATTCCTGTAATCACAGCACTCGGATGGCTGAGGCAGGAGGATACCAGAGTTTAGCACCCACCTGGTTTACATGCACAGCAACACTATCTCTTGAACAAAAATAATAAAGAAAGAAAGAGAAAGGGAGAAGAAGGGGGTAAAGGGAAGGGGTAGAGACAAAAGAAGAAAGTCAGGCCTATACTTAGTGACTAAAAGGCTGTCCGTCATGGCGTTTTCTTAGATGAAAACCTGAGTTGGGAGAGCAAGGAAGGCTCAGGTCAGGAAGAGACAAGCACTTTCTGCAAATGGCTGACTCATAACTATTTTAGGCTTTGTATGACACATGGCCCATGTCACAATGATTCGTCTCTGTGCCTCTAGTAGAAAGGCAGCTATTGCCAGTATACAGGAGAATAGATGTGGCTGTGGTCCAATAAAGCTTTATTGATAAAAGCAGTCAGCAGGTCAGATTCAGCCCACAGGCTGTGTATGGTTTGCTTGCACTTGGCACAGCTTTGAAAGACCTGTGTGTATTGTCTATGTATTTAGGAAAGGCTTCAAAAGACATGTGTGTATTGTCTATGTGTTTAGGAAAGGGTTCAAGTTGTTCACACCTACTACTTTGTGGGGAAATGGGGGTGGGAGTGGGGGAACGGGATGATTATTCTCTTTTTGAATCCCTGCGCTCTTTGATGGGAAATGGGACCTATACATTGCTTTTGTAAACTCTTTGATTTCCTAAAATGATGTAATTGAGCATTTGGGGTTGCCAGCTGTAGCGAAATTCCTTTGCCAGTGGGATGGGAAAGTGTGGAATGGGTTTAAGGAGGTTTTGTTCACCACAAACTCCAGAGAACCTAGCCACTGCGACAATCCTGACCCAGTTTCAAAAGACGGTAATTGTGGTGACTTAAATGAGAAATGTGCCCCATAGGCTTTAGTATTGGAAACCTGCTCCTCAGATGCTGGCACTGGGGAAGTTTCAGTCAGAGGAAGTATGTCCCTGGGGACTGGCTGTGTCCCTGCTCCCAGGTGGCTCTCTACTTTGTGGTTGTGGTAGAACACTCCAAGCACCTTGTCTATTGCTTGGTATTATGCTTCCACACTCCTCCTCCCCCACGGTGATCCCCACTCCCCTAGAACTGTAAGTCAAAACACACTCCTTCTATAAGTGGCTTTGGGTCATAGCACTTTATCACACAGCAATACAGTAAGACAAGCGAGAGTGACTTTCATATCACTGGTGAGGGACATCCCCACTGATTGATTACCTCCTATCAAACCACACCTAGGTCTCTTATTCGAGGTTCCTGGAGTGTGAGGCAAACATGGACAGCCGAGATGATTTCCTAAGACAGAAACTCTAAAGGTGAAGGGATGTCTGGACAGGAGGAGTGGTTCTTGCTTAGCCTGGAGAAGTGAGGACGGCTGCTCTCCTAACCCCAGTGCTGTAGAGCAGAAAGCAGGCACATCCCAGCTTCAGGATACATCTCAAGTCCTGCCATCCACCTGTCTTATTAAGGAGCCACCAAGCCATGACAGGAAGGGTGAGGTCATGCATATACCCCTTTCCTAGAATATTCTAGAAAGCCGTTCTCTGCAGGGCCAGGGACTGAGGAGGGAAAAGTCCCGCCACGGCTCAGAGTCTTTGCTTTGTGGCACACGAGACTAAATTTGAAACGCTGAAGAGAGTTTATGACTCCCTCTATTCATTCCATTCTCCTTTCATCATAGTATGGTGAGGAGGAGGAGGAGGAAGAGGAAGAGAATGGCGATGATGGTGATGGTGATGATGTTGATGGTGGTGGTGGTGATGATGATAACATTGGCTGGAGAGGTAGCTCAGTGGTAGAGGTCCTACTTAGTGTCCTGGTGGAGCAAGGTTGGATCCTAAACTCAAAAGCATACAAATAAGAGTAAGTATCTCTTTCTTTAGGTCGCTGTGAGAATCATGTGAGTCGGTTCTTCCCATGGTACCTGCCACGATAAATAAATGTCTTGTCAATGTTGGCCCTGGTTGGCATGGCTCTTACTGGGGTTAGAACCATTACATTTCTTTTTTCCCTTTCCTCTTAACCTGTGTTGAGCAGGTCTCTCATATTATCTCCACAACACTTTGCCTTGTGGGTTTGCATATAACCAAAATGATGACTTGACTTTCTCTAGGCTCAGCTCTTCTCTAGTCTCCTGCTTCTGATGGTGGAGGCGATACACGGTGCTCTCTGTTTACTGTCAAGTAAAGAGCAGACTAAGATTATGGATGGTGTAAGACACAGAGCCTGGAGTTCTCTGCCTCACCTGTCTGCAGCTGTAAACCTTCCCCGCTCTCCAGCCACCTCGGATCCCCACCTCTTCCGTCCACCTGGAAGTCTTCTCTTCAAACTTCCAGACACTTCTATCCACCTTGTGCATTGACTGGTGCAAAGCAATTTGCACCCTAAATGGTTGTATTTGTGTTCATCATGGCTCCAGCTGCAAGTACTGTCTTAGTGTAAGTCTCTGAATGAGCTTTAACTTACCGGAGACCCCCTGAGTAAACAACATGGAGCTGGGGATCAATGTAAAAGCAAGAGGAATTTTAATATTCCAGCATGCTGGGGTCACCCTGCACATGAAGGAGAGAGAGAACAACCCCACGCAGCCTATTTGGCGAGTTTTCACACAGTTTTCAGAGCAGCAGCCATTAGACACAATGTGATTGGCAGAGCAGTGTGACCTTTAAACTGATTGGTCTTTAGGGAATGAGGTGGCAAGGACTTCCCTTGTCTGTAGGTGGCTGATGGTGGTAGGTTCCCCAGTCCCCCTATGGTCTGAGGGATGTAATTAGCCCCTCCCTTCAGGAGGGGAGGGGCGCCTGTGTGCTCTATGACCTTTCTCTTCCAGGAGGGGAGGGGAATTTTCTAAAGTTCCTGAGCTGACCTATTCATTAGCAAATTCAAATTTTGGTCTGGTACGTTTTTGTGTATGTAACCAATTAAAAGTTAATAGTGAGTGCTAAATTCAAGATCAGGTTGTCACTATAGTGCTAGGTATCCTCACACAGAAATGACATTTAAATCAAGGAGTGACACATATTTTTAATTCCAGTATGTGGAAGGCAGGATAATTGAGAGTTCAAGGCCAGCCTGGGCCACATACTAAAACCCTGTTCAAAAGCATTTAATGCTACTAATAGTAACTCCCACATAAGGTAGAGTAGCTGTTCCTTCTGTGGGGATGGTGGGGTACAGGGAAAAGTTAAAGTGACTCATGTGCACCTGGGTATTTAAGAACTAATACTTTCCAATCCCCCCCCCCCCATTCCACACAGAGTATGTTTAAGGTAATATGACCCTTCACGATGAATGGGAGATTTAAAAAATTGCTATTCTAACTGTAACACGTTGAGGCTGGAGAGATGGCTTAGTGGTTAAGACCACTGACCGTTTTCCCAGAGGACCTAGGTTTGAGTCCCAGAACCCACACGGTGCCTCACAACCGTTGGTAACTCCAATCCTGGGGATCCGATGCCCTCCTAAGGCACCAGACACAACCAAGGTACATAGACACATGTGTAGACAAAACAACCGCACACATAAAATGATAAAAATAATTTTAAAGAGTATTGTTTTAAATGCAAAAGGTTAAAAGAAATGTTTTTAGGTCCGTCGGAGTTCGCCGGCCCTCCTTGGAGTCTGCTTATCAAGCAGGCTGTAGCTCACCTGGAACTCCACCAGGGCCACGGAGAAGGGAAGCAGGAGGCAGGGGTTTCCTGTGGGGAAGTCCAGGCTTGAATGTCCTGCTTCCTTCTGCTCAATTGTTCATGGGAGCGAAGGCAAGCTGAGTGTTCTTTCTCCGGAACCCCGAGGTACCAGCTCTTTCCGAAACAGGAATAATGAGCGTGTCTGCCTTCCGTGGGTGTGGGGGCGAGGTGAGGCGCTGGGGGGTAGTGATACGAGCAAGTCTGAGTGGTTTCCTCTGTGTCTGCTTAGTGGCAAGGGCAATCGGCCAGAGCTCACTGCTTCCTAACTTTTAAAATCGATTTATTGTGTGTTCATGTTCGTGTGTGTGTGTGTGTGTGAATGTATGTGTGTGTGTGCCACGCATGTGTGGAAGCTAGAAGATGTTGGACTTAATGCAGCTACAGTTATAGACAGTTGATAGGCACCCAGTGTGGGTTCTGGGAACTGAACGCTCTGATCCTCTGCAAGAGCAGCAAATGCTCCTAACTGCTGAACTATTTCTTGGGCGTCAGTTCCTAACATTTTAAAAGCTCTCTTTAAACAAACAAACAAATGTAATCTGCACCAAGTGCACACATTTGGCCAGAGCGTCCCAATAGCTTCCAGGTTTCCGTGCACACTCTAGTAACCAGGAAAAGCCCCACAGAGGATTCAAGGAGGCAGAGCAGCAGCGCCATCTCTGTTCTGAACTCCGAGGCTGGCTTTTCTCCATCACAGGTATGTGGATGCTACAGGCCACACCCAGCTCTCTCCAGCACTCTATCTCCTGAGTGAAAGTATGAACTCGAATATCTCTCAGTTCTATTTCCCAGACTGTTGTAGACTAACAGTACCATCACAGAGTCAACACAATGACTCGTGGGGTGAGAGCACACACTAGCCTTCTGCTCTGAGCTCTGAGATGCTAAGCTGATCGGTCATGCAGCCTCTCTGAGCTGAGGGAATTCTCATCCATAAAAAGGAAGTAACAGATAATGCCTGTTAGTTGTGCTATCATGGAGACTAAGTAACTTGGTACTTGCAAGGCATCAGAACCAGGACTGGTACACAGTAGGCATGGTTGAGGCAGTACAAAAGCTTCCTTCCTTAGCCTCTCTACCTTGGATCTGTGCTGCTGGGTGCATGGTGGCTCCTATCTTCAAAAACACTTCTTTCTATCTCTTTTGTGACTTGGAGATCCTTTCAATATGACTGTGGTTCAAGGTGAGATTCAAAAGACAGAACAGCTTTGTCATTGTATTCTGATGGCCAGTTACCTTCCTTTATTTCTGACCCTCTTTCCCCAAAAAGATCCTTTGTACCCAAAGCTTTCTCAACCCGCTTTTTCAAACAAAAGATCATCCTGTCTCCCCAGGCCTCTGACCGCTGCCATGGGCACCCCCCACCATGGGCACATAGTGCAGGAATGGCTGTGACCAGTTAACTTTTAAAATAATGTTCTTTGCCTTTTTACTACACAAAGATGAATCACAGCTTTCAGAGAACTTACTAACTGGATAGCAGGTGGGAAGTGTAAAGATAAACAGGCCTTTAGAGAGGGAAGCTCTGTCTCAACATTAATAAATACTTACAAGAAGGCAGGAAGCGAAAGCCCCTACTTGGCTTAATTTTGTAAAGGGAGAAAGGTCATTAACTATCACACTTTGGCTTCTGATGCATATGGCAATCTCCTACCAGCGTTACCGTGCCAGAACGCACAGGCAATCAGAAGGACCACGGCTTCGAATCATCTCTTAACTCTACCTCCAGTCATCTTCTCTACCTCAGTGATGATGGCTTCTTATTTCTGGTTGTTTGCAGCGAATGCCTGGGCACCTTCTTTCCCTCTCCTTATCCAAACCAGGGGCACAGGGAAGGCATATTCTTCCTTTAAGAAGGGCCCGAGCCTGGCTGAATTTCATGCCTCTGCCTCTAACGACCTGCTCCATGCCACCTGCATCCTTGTTGGATGATTGCAGTAGCTTCTCTGGGCCTCTCCCTGTCTCTCTGCCTATCCCTTATCTTCCCAGCTCAGAGCTCTCGTGAGGCCCCAGGGGCGTGGCCCTCTATCCTCCCAATGCCTGGGTGCCTTTCTTTCTCTAGTCTCATTTTTCAGTGTCCTATGTCTGTTTAGCCCTCACTGCCTTTCTGAACTTCTGCCACCCAGCCAGGGCTTTTCCACCCCAGGCACCATCCAGAATATCCTTTCCCTGGATTTTCAAACCCCCATGTCTTCATGTAATGCTTTTCAATGGGGCATGCTGGGACCACGTGTTAACAATGATAAATCCCTCTCCTCACACTCCAAGTCCCCACCCCCAGAGCACAATTCTCTTTCTCCCAATAACAAATACCTTCCAACACTCCCCTTGGTTACTTAGTTTCTAGCTTGTCTTCCCCACTTGAATATAGACCGAGAATTTTTTTTTCAATTACTTTCTAAAAAATTATATGTAAGGATGATTTGTCTGCATGTATATCTGTGCATCATGTGCACGTCTGGTGACTTTGGAGGCCAGAAAAGGGCATTAGATCCCCTAAAAATGGAGTTACAGATGTTTGTGAGCTGCCATGTGGGTGCTGGGAACCGAACCAGTGTTCCTTGAAATAGCAGCCAGTTTTCTCAGCTGCTGAGCCATGTCTCCAGTCCCAGACAGGGATTTTTGTTAATTCCGTTCTGTTTTGTCTTTTTTTTTTTTTTTTTTGCTTTATTTGTGCATTTGTATTCAGGTCTGCACACAGTAGGCACTTAGTAAATATCTCCTGTAAAAATGAGTGCATTTCAACATGAGAATATTCACAGGATTTGGCTGTTTAGGCTAGGCAGGCATTTTCTTTCATTTGATGTTACCAGACCATGGGTGATGCGATTAGGGATAGTCCTCATTTCTCATTTTATTTTTCTGAATATTCTCTAATAGTCAAACACTTTAATATCACATATAAAAATAATGTAAAAAATAAATATAAAAAGCTAAAAAAATAATAACACATATAACCATAAAAGTGTTGTAAAAATTAGCAGAAAATGTCACAGAAGGTAGGCAGACATGTACATTTGCTCTGCAAAGTATTTGAATCAGATCAAATAGGATGAGGGCTTTGTAGCAGGTACACAGTGCTGGAAGCCTACTGTGGCCTGGGCAGATCCCATTTTGCCCTTATTTTGTCTGTATAATGGAGACCAGAACAGTAGTTACCCATGATTTTTCTGGAGACCTGGTACTAAGACACCAGGAAAGCCTTTGCATCTCCAGGGATCTGCCCCACACCCCACAGGCCTACAGAATGTTCTTTAGTCAAACATCCCCCCCCCCACACACACACATACTGTAACATATGTAGGAGCAAAATCCTACTTTCAGCAAAAGCCCATCCAAGGGTTATGGCAAGGCATTAGGGAAATATCCTTAGTTTGGGTCACCTGGCCGTTCCTTAGTAACAGCCTACGGGTTGTAGCTGCAGTTAGCTTCAAGGTGTCATAAATGCTTCTGTGCCTGTTATTTCCTATGCACACAGAGGCAGTGAGAGGAGCGTGCTAGTTAAAAGAGATGCACTCTCATAATGAAAGTGAGAAATGCAGAATGCTGCATGTGCCTGTGAGGCAAAGCATTGGATGGTGGCAGCAGTGCTGCTATGGCAAGTAGTTAGAAATGAGCTGGCACACAGCAGCAGCCAAGACATGGCTACCATTATGACTCTTACCAGGCAGAGCAAAGGGGCAGTCTTACGGCATGTGAAAACACTGCTATACACAAGACAGTTACAGGACTATTGCAGGGCCTTCACCAAGGCCAATGAGGTAGCTGTTGTTAGGCTTCTGCTTTATAGATACAGGATCCAGGGTTTAGCTTGCTTCTAGCACAGTTGGGCATCAAGGTTTGAACTAGGCAGCTTGGCTCCAGAGACCCTGTTTTCAGCTGCAGTTATTAACAGCTTCAAATACCTGACCTATTTTTTAGTAAAAGAGCGTCTGTGTTATTACAATGGCTCTCTCATGATTACAGAAGCCTGGGCATGGACAGCAAGAATTTCAATGAAGGGAGAGCCATTTGACAAGTGCACCATTGACCCTTGAGTGGGTGGTTTCTGCAGAGCGCTGGGATGGCAACCAGGCTGCAAGGGTTTACAGGAGTCAATGGGGCGGGGTGGGGGGCGGTGATGAGTAGAAATGCAGAGTATATATCTCTGCTGGGAGTCTGGCAAAAGCCAATTAGAAACAAATAGAATCACAACAGTAAGAAACCAGTTGCAAGGTTTGTGTCTTCCCTTTCCTGTGGGACAGGACATATGTTGGGAATAAGGAAGGAAGCTTCTGTCCGGGAGAAGAGGATGCATATGCTGAAAGGGAGGAAAGGTAACTCAGGAGGCTGGGGTAGGATGCATATACTCAGGAACATGGGGTGGGATGGTGTTCAGCACATTCACAGAAGGGCTTATTCTGTGGTTTGACATGACTTCCAATAAGTCAAGGGTCATCGCTTCTTGGCCTTTTGGCTAAGATCAAGTGCAATAAGTCAAGGGTCAGCTATTCTGAGGCCAGTGACTGAATCTCCAGTGGTCTGGACCTATAATGCTCTGGAGTATATATTCTCCTGATGTGGCTGGTCCGTTTCTTCTGTTAGGTTTGATACCAATGCTACTGCTCTTGGACGGATAAGTCACTTCATGTCTCTGAGCATGTTTCCAGGTAGAATGGACAGATTTGACCCCAGGATCAATGACACCCTTGTCAGTTGCCATAGTCCCAACTTCAGATGTGGACAGAAAGGAATTTACTGCTCCTTAGTGTGTGGTTTTGGCTTAGTATGAGAGAGAGGCCACAGTGATGTCCCCTGATGCTGGGAAGAGAGATGATTTGATCAAAAATTAGCAATCTGTATTGTATTTGTAAGTGTGTGTGTTTATTAAATTTTGTTGATTTGCTGTCTGAAGTCTAAGGTTGTTGTTCTCAATTTTATACATATCCTTGGAACTGGTGAGATGGATCAGCAAGGAAAGATACCCTTCTGCCAACCTGATAACCGAAGTTAGATCCTTGGGATCCACAGGTGGAAAAAGAAAACAGACCTCTGCAGAATGTCTTCTCAGCACCCTAAGGATGCTAGGCTGTGTGCCTCCTTTCTATAAAAATAAATCTAATATAAAAGCTTGTTTTTAAATTTATGCCATTTAATTTTTTTAAATGTTGTGTGTCTGAGTGTTTGTCAACGTGCTATGTATGTGCATCATGGGCCTGCCTGGCGCTCCCAGAGGACATCAGATCCCCCAGAACTGGAGTTACAATTGGTTGTGAGCCTCCATGTGGATACTAGGAACTAAACCCAAGTCCTCTTCGAGAACAAGTGCTTATAAACACTGAGGCATCTCTCCAACCCTGAATCTCATGTCCTTTATCAGCCACATCCACATCCCAGCTCAGAGCAATCACGACCTACCACAGCTTGTTACTGCAGAGCAGCACATGGCTCTTCTTTGACCACACATGTCTGCCTGTTGTTAGTGGGATTTCTGATCTCCCTCCATGTCCAGTTCTCATGAAGGAGAATCTGGTAATGATCTGTGTCACTAGTGGTCCACTGTCAGCAATTAAAGTAGAATTTCCCCTGACTCCCAGAGCTGTCAAATTCAACTCATCCTATACTTACATGTATGTCCAGTGGCTTTTTGTTTTGTTTTGTTTTGTTTTGTTCTGTTGGGATTTTGTTGTTGTTGTTGAGATTTTCATCTACAAAGTTCTATCTCAAGAATGGAGCAATCAAGATACAAAAGAAAAACTGCAAAAAAAGAAAAATCTGAGTCTGTTTTAAGTAAGTTTATGATTTTGTTTTATGTCTGTGTGTGTTGGGCCCCATTTGTAGCTATCCTTGGCTCCGTATGGCTACAAGCAGACCCCAGGCTGCAGATTGGCCATACCTGGTGGAGTGCCTGCTATGGGAAGGCACCAAACAGGAAAATGAGGAGCTCAGATATCTGTTGTGTTGATCAAAGCCTGTGCCCACAATCAAAACACAGAGCAAGAGTCCGTGACAAGTATCTGATTATCTTGGGTGTAGCCATTTGGAACATAGCTTGAGGGGTGTGGGGGGATGTGGTTACTGGGGACTGACAGGCTGAAGAAGGTCAAAGGACTTACTATTGGGCACTCTAGGGGAAAACCACATAGGTTGTGCTTATGTATATATGTGTGGTATATATGTATGGAGCATGCATGCTAAGGCCAGAAGAGGTTGCTCACACTCTGGCTTTTTCCTTGAGACAGGGTCTCTCACGGAACCTGGAGCTAGGCTGGCAGCTGGAAAGCTTCAGCAATCCTTCCACAGCACTGGGGTGATAGGCATTCATGTAGCTGCAGCCAGGTTTTCACATGGGTGCTGAGACCCAAACTCAGGTCCTCATCCTTGCACAGCAAGTGCTGTCTCACCAAGCTGTCCGTCAGGTCCAAACTATGCTCTGTCCTCCTGTGTGCATGGTACCTCTCTAGACACTGGTTCATAGTGGTACAGTTGCCCCCCACCCTCCATGTGTCTGTGTGTCTGTGTGTGTGCCTGTCTGTCTCAGTCTCTCTGTTGTGTGTCTGTGTGTGTCTGTCTCTGTCTCTCTGTTGTCTGTCCGTCCGTCCGTCTGTCTGTCTGTCTGCATCTATGCCTATCTCTCTCTCTGTCAGCCTTTCTCTGTCTCTGTCTTCTCTGTTTCTGTCTCTGGAAATGTGAAATCTAGCAGTCTTTTCCCAAGTTGGACATTAAAAAGATTTGCAGAAATCTTTTTTAGATACACCAACAGAAGCTATCTTTACCATAACCTTGAACTCAGCAGGCTGTCCGTTGTTGAGAATTAACACACACACACACACACACACACACACAAACACACATGTACGCGCGCGCCTGCTTCATATTTTAGTTTTGGAAAGTGTAATTACATTCTCATAAAAGTATTATTTATGACACTCTGGAATGGATTCTTCTATTATTTTAAGTAAATTAATAAATTACCATCAAATGGTTTTCTGTATCAGTCCTGGTGTAGCTGTGATAGGACATGTATTTGGCACTGCTGAGGCCCTGGGTTTGCACTTTAGCACCAGATAAATAAGTTTGTTGTTCCTGTCGATTTCTGATATATTAAGTAGCAACAGACACAATCTGGAAAAACTAAAGCCTTCAGAAATCGTCATGATTTTTAAGGAGTTATTTTTGCTAGAGGAAACAATCCATCATGAGACTAATCAAGAGGAAACAGTGTGATCATATTTGTTCATTTTTGTAGATACACCAACAGAAGCTATCTTTACCATAACCTTGAACTCAGCAGGCTGTCCGTTGTTGAGAATTAACACACACACATACACACACACACACACACACACACACACACGTGCATCTGCTTCATTTTCTCCTCTGGAGATGTCTGAGGACAGCAGGTTCTGGAATCTATGTGGCATTTGGAGCTTTCCAAGATGGCAGTGCTGCTGGAGTGGCCACCGTGGCTTCTCACAAAAATCAGCTGTACATTTCCCAAGGGAACAGGCGGGGGGGGGGGGGGGGCGACACACAGAGCAGAGGAGGATGAAGTGCCTGCCGAGGTCCTTTTACTGGCTGGGCTATTACCAAATTCAAAGTCACTGGACTGAAGTCACAGGAAAGAGGCACCTAAAGTGGGGGTGCAGAGGCAAGTTGTCACTGGCATTCTGTCAGCCTGCAAACCAGTTGAGGAGTCACCAGAAATTCTCACCCCAGGCATTAGAAGCCACCAGCTCCAGCTTGAGGGAGGGCTTGCTCAAGAAAGGCACAGGGGAGGGCAGGGTGGGAATGCAAAGAGCTGGTTCTCACTCCTTTACTCTGACTCACTGAAACCGATCCCTCCCTTCCCTTTGGGGGCCCCTCTCCTCCACTTTCAGCTCCACAGTTCTAGTGTGGCTTCCTCCCACATGTTTTTTAAAACTTCATCTTGTAAAGGAATGGTAAGGTGCCTGGCTGTTCATGGTCTCACATGTCACTCTGGGAAAAGAAAGAAGGAGGTACGGGGGTGGGGTGGGGGGTGGCGGGAGGGGGGGTGAGAGCCACGATTCCAAGATGCTGGACAAAAAGAATGGCTGTATTCCAGATAATCTGTTTTTCTAGCATGTCTCAAGCCATACCTGTGGTTTCATATCAATCCTGTCCATCTCCCTCCTCCTCTCCACCCATCTTCCCTTCTGCATCTTTGGTCTCCTCCTTTACACTGTAAAGGCTGGATGTGTTCTCTGTCTTGTCCCAGGCTCTGTTTTGGAAGTGTGAGCCAGAGATGAATTACTATGTGGTGAGGTGAGAGGAGTGGAGACAAAGCGGCAACCTGATGATTGCTACAGGCTGGGGGAGATACTGAAGGGAGAGGTTGTGTTTAGTGCAGGGCTGCCTGGGATGAAGGGGAGATGGGGACAATGCTTTTATAGCTCTTCAAGTAAGTGTGTGTGTGTGTGTGTGTGTGTGTGTGTGTGTGTGTGTGTGTGTGTGTGTGTGTGTGTGTGTGTGTATGCTCACTTGAAACTCAGAGGTCAACCTTGGATGTTGTTCCTTAGGTTCTGTCCATCATACATTTGGGGACAGGATCTCTCCTTGTCCTTGGACTTTATTATTAGGCTAGGCCGGCTGGCCAGCAAGCCCCAAGGGATCCCCCTGCTCCACCTCCTCAGTACTAAGGACATGAGGAAGGGCTACCAAGCCTGAATTTTTCACCTGAGTTCTGGGGATTGAACTCAGTACCTTGTGCTTACAGGGCAAGAACTTTAGCAGCTGAACTCTCTCTCCAGCCTAAGAAAAGGAGTATTTTTTTAAGGAAGGGAGTAGATAAGAGAATAAAGTGTTCCAGGCCCAAGAGATTACATAATGTACCTAGGGTCTGGTGACTGGCAACACCCACCTCAACCAGCAGACAGATCACATGACAAAGATAAGCAGGGAGAGCAGAAAGAGTGCATGGAACGCAATTATCACGTGTCTGGCATGTCAGCAAACAGAAAAATTAAAACGTTTGTGGACCAGGACAGGTTTCTTCCAGGGACCTTTACTTATATTTCTGTGCTGAATCATGTAGCTTATACATAGGGCACACACATCACAGTCACACGCTGGAACTCAGCCTCATCAGGGCCCCAGTCTCTGGGGTTGGACTCCTCAGCCAGGCTGGATGAGCGGATACTGATTCCTGCTCTTGCTGGGGTGGAGGCTTCCCACTGCTTCCTTTGAACCTTGGCCCCTGCTGGCAACCAGTCTTTTCTGCTTCCCCTTTTCCTGGGCCTTCTGTTGGAGTTTTGAAAGAATGAGGCTTTGATGTGAGAGACATCTCCCGCAAAGGAGGGAGGGTCTTAGCTCCTAGATCAGCATTGAGCCTACCTCTGTCAAGTGCACTGGGCAGAGGAAGTCAGTTCCATTACAGTCAGCCTTTTCCCACTTTCCTGATCCTCTTCGCTGACAGCAAAATTTTATACCAGCTAGACTGAAGGAAACCAACCTCCAGCAAACAGAAACCAAAACTACCCAATTGGCTATAAACTTGCAGAAGGGCCAACAGGATCCCATCCAGCTGGGAATTCTACACTGAACAGTGATCAGCTCACCTTTGACCTGTGAACTTCCAGGAAGCTTGTGAACTTCCAGGAATACGGATGTCCCTGCGTTCCTTTTCAGCCACTGGCCTCTGGAGGTTATTTAATCTTATTTTTTAAAATAATTTCTTTATTTTATGTATACATACTGTTCTGTTTGCATGCACACCAGAAGAGGGAATCAGATTCCATTACAGATGGTTTTGAGCCACCATGTCCTTGCTGGGACTTGAACTTGGGACCTCTGGAAGAAAAGCCAGCTCTCTTAGCCACTGAGCCATCTCTCTAGCCTGGTTATTTGATTTCAAATAAGGCACAGTCATGTTCTTGTTGGTAGTGGCTAATTCCACAGATTAGAGAGGCAGAATTCTTGGGTTTTCAATCTCAAAGAGAGTTAACTCTCTGTACCTCTGAGACTCAGTTTGTTCATTATGAAGTGAGAAAAGTCATAGAAACAAGTGGCCTCAAAGCTGCATCCTGATGACAGAAGAATTGAGTGACTATTTGTAATGAGCTTGGAATTCTGCATAACACACATAACGGCAGGCTAAGGCAGGTCAAATTAATAAGCTATATATGTCTAACCTTCCAAGTATGAGTGCTGCCTGCCTGAGTTCTTTATGTGTGTGTGTGTGTGTGTGTGCATGTGTTTGTGTGTGGCCATGTATGTACATATGTGCACGTGCACATGATGCCCAGTGCTGGGTGTCTTCATTCATTGCTCCACTTTACTCCTTTTAATGTATTTGTGGTTATGGATGCATGTATGTATGTGTTCATGTGTGTGTAGAAGTCAGAGTGACATTCGTTGTCTTCTCAGTTATTTCTCCACCTTTCTCTTTTGAGACCTCGCTGAAACTATAGCTCACCCATGTGGCTAGAACAGGCTCGCCAGTGAGCCCCATGGGTCTGTCTGTCTCTACTTCCCTAATGCTGGCATTGTAGTTGGACACCGTAGCACCCTGCTTTTATGTGAGGGCTGGAGATCTGAACTCAAGGCCTCAAGTTTTCACGGCAAGCATCTTACCTACTGAACCATCTCTCCGGCCCATTGTCTCTGTTCTTTGCGTCTCTAGATTATCTCTGAAGTTTGGGGTTAAATCGCATCAGCTCAAATTTGCATCCACCACTGAATTAGAGACTAAAGCAACTATTTTCCATCACACACAGTTTTCTGGCCTGTAAAGATGTAATTGTGTTTGCTCCTGGGGATAGAGCTGTGAGGAACGAGTTCTGTGAAGTCCTTGGAGTGTGACACGTGTTAAGTGCTCAATACATTTTAGCTCTTGTTACTATCAAGCACAAAGAAAGGGGGTGTCATCTGCACACACAATTTTATTATGCAAGCTACAGTCTGGGCTGTCTGAAAGGGGGATTCCTTGTAGTCCAAGCTGGCCTCTGGCTCAATAGGAAGCCCAGAATGAACTTGAATTCTTGGGCCTCTGGCCTCCACCTCCAGAGTGCTGGGATTATAGGCTTATACCACAGTGCTTGATGCAAACTCAAATCTGACCAGAGTCAATGCCCTGAGAAGGTGAAACCAGCGGAGGGCTTCTGCTCATTACCACAAGTCCTGGCAGCTTGCTGAGGTGCCAAAGCGCTTAGATGGTCTGTGTCAGAGGCCTGGTGCTTCTTGCTAGAGGTGCGATGTTGGGCAAGCTGAGGTGTGCAAACCATAGTTAACTTCCTTCTTCCTCTCCTCCTTACTTTATAAATCTGATCTCCCTGAGCACTTACCTCTGGCTCTCCTCCATTTGGCAGTTTCACGTTGTGTGTGTAACACAGACAGGCCTTGAGGACTCCACAGTTACTGACTGTGGAGGCACAGAGTAGGGTGGAGTGGGGTGGGGTGGGGTGGGATGCTGGGCTGAGGCTACCATCTCATGTACATTCAGATGTCCTTAGCTCACATCACAGTAGGACTTGGGCTTTATCAGAAGGAAGCTGGTGGGTTCTCAGGAGGAGGCGCCTGAGCAGGACAAGGGGCCAGATTGTTCAAGGTTACTCCTTCTGCTTCTGCACTGGAAAGTGAAGCAGGACTGTTTTTTTCCCCCTCTGTAAATTTCTGATACTATCAGCAGACTAGTCATCCAAGAAATTAAACTTCAGAAAGCAGGGGCTACCAAGTAGACTCAATTAAGATCTCTCCTCGATCTTGAAACCATCCTCAGCCCTTCGCAAAGCACATTTGACTGACAGGATTCTCTTGTCTTGGGCAACACATCCCCGGCTATGCTCTGCAGGGTGAAGCTGTTAAGAGTGTTCCATGTGCAGAAATTAAACTGTTGAATGTTCCTTTTCTGAAGACTACCTCTGAGGTCTTAATATACTAATATTAATTAGTAATTAATTACTAATTAATATACTGTATGCAGGGTCTCTCTCCTCCCCCTTCTCTTCCCCTTCCCCCTCCCTCCCTTCCTCCCTCTCTCCCTCCCAGCTTTCTTATAATCAAGGCTGCGCTGCAACTGGCCATGTATACAAGGATGACCCTCTCCTACCTCCACCTTCCTGGTTTTGGGATTGCAGAGGTGCACCATCACACTGGGTTCGGTCAGTGCTGGGGATTGAACCAGTCTTCATACATCCTAGACAAGCACCGCACCGACTGAGTTACATCAGCAGCTGTAGTCAGGATTTCTGAGAATCATTTGAGTATCTTATTCCAGTAATAGTGGCAGAATCTTGCAGTATTGCCCTTTCTCAGAAACAGATGTCTAAGAGGGCTTTCTAGACTTCCTTGGTGACAGGGTGTGAAATACTGTTTCGAGGTGGCCCAAGTGCAGTCCCTAGGAGGAAATGTTGAGTGAGGAGCTGGTCTAGGTTCCTGCTGGGACTGAAGGATGACTGGATCATGTGGAGAATAAACAGAGAACTCTTTGTGCAGCGGCTGTGCACCCTGTCTGGCATGGCTCACTTTGACTGGGCTGGACACGATAGCTCAGGCAGACCCAGTTGGTTCTTGGGGACAACAGTATGTTTGCTCTGATGGCTTTCATTTTCTGTTCCTCACAATTTCCCTCATTGCCCACAACAGTCGGAATGGATGCATCGGCTGAGAACACTTCTTTTTCCCAGGCAGTTCTATGACTGCCTCTTCTGAAATTGCAAAGTAAAGATGACAGGAGTTGGGAAAGACTGAGCAACAGTAAATAAAATAATGTAATTCATGGCTATTTCTGTTTCTAATAGTCTGTGAGAGCTTGTGAAAGGTCTCAACCATTTTTTTTTAAAGTTCGAGGTGATTTTCTGTGCAATGGGAGTAATAACAGCCGTTTTCAGCTTGTCCAGGGGTCAAAGCTATGCTAGCAAAGTCCCTCAACAGGGTTGACATATTGCGCGTATCTGATTAGTACCAACTACACTTGTTACATATAGTTTCATAGTTGTGTGTATGTGGGGTAAAGGAGAGAGAAGAGGGGAGAGGGAAGAGGGAAGGGAGAAAAGGAGGGGCAGGGAGTATATATTACACACACAAGGAATTGTTTTCTTAAGGAAGCAAAAGACCAAAGAAAAATCCATGTATTTCCTATAAATAACATATTTTACCTGAAGAGATAACTTATCAGCCAGATGTGGTAACACATGCCTTTAATCTTAGCTCTCAGGAGGCAGGGGCACGTGGTTTTCAGAGTGAATCCCAGCATAGCCAGGGCTGCACAGAGAAACCCTGTCTCTGGAAAAATAAATAAATAAATAAATAAATAAATAAATAAATAAATAAATAAATAGACATAACTTATCAATGGAATTCTGGGCAAAGTCCTGAAAGACTTTACAGGTTCTATGTTCATTAGTGATCTGGTTTCTATGCCAGTCTCTGGAGAACTTAATCCCATAATTGCACTTTGTACCAGATGAACCTGGCATAGTAAATGGTGGCAATAGGGCAGTGTATGGGACTTTGATCTTGAAGAAAGAGGCCTAAGAAGCTTTAATACTAAAGAAAGTGGACCAGGTTGCCTTCAGGGAGTGTGTGTGTGTGTGTGTGTGTGGTGTGTGTACATGACAGCATGTGTGTGTAAAGGCCCAAAGTTCACGCTGGATATCCTCTTTAACCTCTATTTTGAGGCCAGGCCTCTTGATGAACCTGGGGCTCCCTGATTCCTGCTCGTGTAGACAGCCATGCTGCTGTGGGGGTCATTTGTTTTTGCCTCCAGAGCACTGGGACTACAGAGGAGCCCCTGCACACGCTTGGTTCTTATGTGAGTTCAGGGGATCCACGGCAAGTGCCTTATCCACCGAGCCATCTCCCCAGTCTCCTTAGGGGAGTTTTTCTCAGGCTTCTGACTCACTTAGAGGAAATCGTCTGGCCAAAATTCTACCTCAGGAGCCACAGAACTCCTTTCTCTCTTCTCTCTCTGCTTTCTTCCTCCTTTATGCCCCTCTTCCCTCCAGGACAGGGATGGGCAAACATGAACGACCTCTGGTTTGGTCCATCTGCTTTTGTCTATAACTGATCATTATTGTATGTCATTATTCATGTTATAGTTATGTGAGTTTTGGAAGTGGGGAAGATATGAATGCCTTGACTTACTTTGATGATGACTGTTTTATGAGACAAAGACTTATTATAATGTATCCCTAGCTAGCCTGGAACTCATTATGTAGACCAGTGTGGTCTCATAGTTAACGAGATCTACCTGCCTTTGCCTCCCAAGTACTGTGATGGAAGGAATACACCACCACACCCAGCCTACATATATATGTATATACATTTTTGTATGTATATATATTATGTATAATATGTATATTTTTTTTTCCTGGCTGACTTACTGAAGTCTCCTTAAGCTTCATTATTATTCAGAAGCTCAACATTTGGCAGCAATTGCGAAGAAAAGCTAAAATAAACAGATGTTGGACTGGGTCATGAAAGAACTGTGATTATTTACCAAGGGAAATAAGCACAAACAATAAATTAAAAAACTTTTCTTATTTGGGGCCAGGGATGTAGCTCAGATGGCAGATTGCTTGACTAGCAGGTACAAAGCCCTAGGTTTGGTGATCCCTGGCTCACCTAAAACTGAAAATATCTGTAATGCCAGCACTTAGGAGGTAAAGGCATGAAGATGAGGAGTCAGGGCCATCCTTGGCTACATAATGAGTTGGAGACACTGTCTCTAAATTCTCTTCTCACTTTGCATGCCACATCTAAGATTTACCTTTGCTTTTAAAAAATACAATGTTATGTGTCAAGCGCCAAGCGCCATTGCGAACACTTCACATATGTTCAGTAAGTTTCACTGGGGCATCACTAAAACAGAAAGGAAAGCTATTAGTTACAACCGAGGCCCCAGTGGAGTTAGAATGTTATAATTCTTGCTGAGAAGATGGGATGTGATGGTTAGAGGGGGAGAGGGAGTCCACAGGAAGCAACAAGGTCAAGGCTGACCGTGAGAGTAACCATGGCTGTAGAGGAGAGGGCAAGGTCATTGGGAAACAAGGATCTGATCTGCCATGGCTTCACAGAGATCCTTTCTATGGATATGAAAATTATCAAGAAGTGTGGCATGAGCCATTGCTAGGAGAGTGACCATAAGCTAGAAGTGAAAGACTGGAGGAAAGATGGGGATGACCCTGGAGTCAACAGAGACCACAGAGAGAAGAGGCCATGAACAGAAAGACCTGATGATGTTGCACCCATCCTGAGGGAGAGATTGTAGTCTGGCAGGAACGTGAATAACAAGGAAAACAAACATTCTCACCCCCAGCTCAGCAGTTCAAAGAACACTGGAGAGCAACCTATACTGTTCGGAGGATTTGTGGGGAAACAGGGAACAGCCTACATTCCAATCAGGACTGTCATTCTCCAGGTGTTCCAAGATCCAAGGTCATCCCCAGGATCCTGCCAGAGCTCCATGAGATAACACCACTTTCATAGAAATCCTATGGTACTATTTACCTTCTTTACTGCAACGTTTTTATAAGTGTGCTGCTATTCTGGAGGCAATGTATATGTGTCAGTGCAAAAGGCGGAATGGGAGGCTCGGTAGAGGTGAAGCACGCCTTTAATTCCAGCACTCAGGAGGCAGAGGCAGGTGTATATCTGAGCTCAAGGTCCAGTTGGCCTATAGAGTGAGTCCAGGACAGCTAAGACTAGACTGAATGCAAAGATAGCAGACTCCTATTGTCCTCTATTCAACTGGATAGAAAAGAGTCTCACAGAGATGCAACGGTTTCTTCCTTCCCAGTATGTTATCATTCTGAACAATCTTATCTTTCATAAAATACATAGTGATTCGATTATATTAAATTTTTCATTTTAACTTGTAATTTTGCATATCGGAAGTATGGACAGACGCTAGACAAATAAAGCTCTTTAGGATCCTGAATCACTTTTTAAAAATGACTACAAGTGTCCTGAGATCAAAATATTAAATGCTCCTAAGTTTGGGCATACAGGCCAATAAGAAGCTGGAGTTTCTAGAATTTTGCTGGTGATGAAGGATTGGACCCAGAGAATGGGGCAGAAGGCTCTTGAGAAAATGATGGGGCCAGGAAAAGGGAGAGAGACAATAAGTTGGTGATATCATTCAGGGGACCAAGAAACCCTGATGTGGCCTTATTGCTTTTGCAGTAAGGGAAAAAGGGAGAAAGGCCATAAGGAGTAGAGTGGTCAAGAGTAGCAAGGGTTGCCAGGGAACAAAGAATGCATCACATGGTTGAACAGGTTTTGCTGGGGGCTGGTGGATCAACCAGGAGAGGTCAATCATTTTAAACCATGTGTGGACTCAAGTTTCTGTTTCTGATGTGGTTTGTTTGTTTGTTTGTGACAAGACTGTATAGTATAGGCTGGCCTGAAACTTAAAATCCTGCTAATGCTGCCTTGCATGTCCTGGGGTTAAGAGCATGTACCACCACACCTCATACTTAAATTTTTTAAAT
Source organism: Mus caroli (assembly GCF_978045245.1). Classification (NCBI taxonomy): domain Eukaryota; kingdom Metazoa; phylum Chordata; class Mammalia; order Rodentia; family Muridae; genus Mus; species Mus caroli. Next base: position 79,075,524 of record NW_028227257.1, read on the forward strand.
TGTATTTATTTGTTCTCTTTCTGCCTCTGTCTGCCTGTCTGTCTCTGTCTTTCTGATTCTATCTCTCTCTATGTGTCTGTCTGTCTGTCTCTGTCTTTCTGACTCTATCTCTCTATGTGTGTGTGTGTGTGTGTGCTCGAGTGTGAAGGTCAGAGAATAATTCTCAGGTATTGTTCCTTGCTTACACTATGTGGGTCCCAGGGATCCAACTCAGGTCATCAGGCTCAGAAGCAAAGAAGGGCCTTAAACCACTGAGCCACCTCACCAGCTCCACAAACAGAATTTTAGTTTTAATTCTTTAAGTCTAAAATTTAAAGTCTAAGTGACCCTGCTGATCACCGCTGTTCTTTTTCTAGTTCATCTTGCCATCTGGTGAGATCTTTATCTCCCCCTTACTTGCTCAATCTTATCTCTAGCTGGATGAGAATTTCCTTTAAAAAAAAAATTGCTTGGCATGGTAGCACATGCCTTTAATTCCAGCACTCAGAAGGCTCAGGAAGGGGGTTTGCAATGAGCTTCAGGTCAGCCTGGTCTGTATATCAAGTTCCAGGATAGCCAGGGCTATATCAACCTTGTCTTTAATAAATAAGATTGATAATTTTGATTTTATGTATGTGAATAGTTGCCTACACACACACACACACACACACACACACACACACACACACACACACACACACATACACGTTAGTGACTGGTGTCCAGGAATGTCAAAAGAGGTCATCAGATTCCCTGGAACTGGAATTACAGTGTGTGCCAAAAGGGTGCTGGGAACTGAACCCAGGTCATCTATAAGAGCAGCAGTGTTCTTCACAGTCAAGCCATGGCTTATTTGGGGTTTCTATTGCTGAGAAAGACACCATGACAGTAGCAACTCTTATAAAGGAAAACATTTAATTGGGGCTGGCTTACAGTTTCAGAGGTCCACTCTCATTATAACAGGAAGCATGGTGGCTTCTAGGCAGACATGGTGCTGGAGAAGGAGCTGAGAGTTCTACATCTTGGTCCACATGCAGCTTAAAAAGACTGAATTACACTTATTCCAGCAAGGCCACACCTTCTAGTAGTGCCACCTCCTAGGAACCCATGGAAGTCATTTTTTTTTTCAAACTACCACAAGTTGTGTCTCCAGCCCCAGTGAGATTCTTTCTAATGCAGAATGAGTGAACATGTGTGTTGTGTTTCTTCAGGAAAAGTGTTGTTAGATTAACACATGGGCAGATGTTGCCTTGTTGTGGAGTTCCACCTGTGTCAGTCAGCTTTGTGTCACAATAGCATACACCTAAGATGATCAGTTTATGATGCTGGGTTGCTTTGGCTCCTGGTTTGGTTGGTTGGCCTGGTTGTGTGAACAGAGAAAGAAAGGACTGGAGTTCCCTTCAAGGGCACATTATCCTCTTCCTCACCCATTTTCTTGATAGCACCACACTGAGAACCAAGATTTTAACAACCGGTCCTTTGCAGGACACTCAAGGTCCAAACTACAGTGCTATTTGTCATAAAAACAGTTACATGACTTCCAGTAGTGACTGGTGACCACCAGGTCCTAGGTGATGTGACCTTGATCTTGGTCCAGAAGTCACTCTCCCTCTTCTTCACATGTTTGTTATGTTTCAAACATGTGGGTGTTCTTCCATGTTCCTTGACTTGCCAAACTCTTACCTGACTCGAGGCATCTATGTTCCCAGGAGTGCACCTCGTCATTTAGTCTGACTCCAGTTATCTTCTCTGAGAGATCATCTGCAGTAAATGAAGCACTTCTTTCTTGCCTTGTCACTAGTGCCCTGTTCTCCTTTTCACGAAGCTCACCAGTATTGAGACTCGTCACAGTCTGAATGGGTAGTATCCCCCACGGTCTATTGTGCTTGCACATTTTATCTCCCAACTTGTGGTCCTATCTTGGGAAATTGTAGAGCCTCTGAGGAGGGAGACATGTCTGGTGAAAGTGGCTTCCTATAGGGGAGACTGAGGATTCAGTCCAATGTGTGAGAAGCCTCTGCTACTCCAGCCACCATGCCTCAACCCCCACCCCTCATGAAGGACTGATACCCCTGAAACTGTAAGCCAAAATAAACCCTTCCTCCCTCTCGTTGTTTTGGTCAGGTTTCTATTACAGCAAGGGAAAAAATGAACTAATAACAAAGTGGTGCCCTTCTTGTATGTTTGTCTCCTGCTCCTGGAGGGTAGGAGCCATGCCTGTTTGTTCCTGCCTGCACCTCTAGTACTTAATACAAATCAATGACCAGACAATGTGTTGGCCAACCAATAGTGTTGGGACTGCAAAGGAATAATTGAAATCTTTAACCATGGGACTAATCATGTTGGATCTCCAACTTGCTTCCTATCTGTAATATCTACTTTTCAAAGTAGTCTCAGATTTAATTAATTTCCAGGTGCTTTAGATGGGAACAGGGACTCTCTTCAATACCAAAAGAAAAAAGAAAGAAAAAAAGGAAGTTAAAAGCCAATAAAGAAGTTCTCCGTTGCTATTAAGAAAAGGGTAGAAGGGAATTTTTGTTCTTTGTTTGTGTCATGTAAACCTTCCCTGCTCTTCCCCCAAACCCACTTCAAGGTACTGCATTTTCTGCTGGCTGCCAGCAGGATGGAGAAGAGTCTGTGTGCTAAACCTTCCCTCTGTACCAAAGGTCGCTGATTTTATACCTTGCAATCAAGTCAGATGCGCATTACTTAAATGGCCCTGCTTTTATGGCTGGAGAGAGCTGAGGATGTCTGCGTGCTTACACGAGTTCTCTAGCCAGGCTGGGACTTATCATGAATAACCACATTAACTTCTTTTATGACTGGAGCTTTGAGGCCTGAAAATGGTGTTCCAGCGTGCACACGGCTCAGAGACCTACCTGGGTTCTCATAACCTCTGTGCCAAAGGATCTGGGATTTTTAGAGTCTCCTTCCTCTACATAAAAAGGGAATGGAGGGAGGCTGGGGAGTTTAGTCCATAAAGCACTTGTCTGAGGGATCAGAGAGCATGTAAAAAGCTGGATTTGGGCAGTCTGTGCCTGAAATTGTTAGTACTGTGATATAAGAGACTGGGAGATTCATTCCTAAAGCTCACTGCCTGCCACCCCAGCTGAAAGGCTGAGCTGAAGTGTTCAGTGAGGGGGGTTTGAATGAAAATGGGTCCCATAGGAATGGCACTTTTAAGAGGTGTGGCCTCGTTGGAAGAAGTGTATATATGATGGTTTGTATATGCTTGGTCCAGGGAGTGACACTATTATGAGGTGTTGCCCCATTGGGGTAGGTGAGTCACTGTGCCTATGGGCTATAAGATCCTCACCCTGCCTGGAAGCCAGTCTTCCACTAGCAGCCTTCAAATGGAGATATAGAACTCTCAGCTCTGCCAGCACCATATCTGCCTAAATGCTGCCATGCTCCCACCTTGATGATAATGGACTCAACCTCTGAACCTGTAAGCCAGCCCCAATTCAATGTTGTCCTTTGTAAGACTTGCCTTGGTCATGGAGTCTGTTCACAGCAGTAAAACCCTAACAAGACAGTAGCAGCCTTTACCTTAGTAGTGCTCAAATGATGTCACTCAAAGTAAATTTTTGTCTGAAATCAGTGGGACGTCTTGCTGAGGGAAAATATTTGATGCCCATGATACTCTGTTGCATAATAACTGTGTGCTCAGAGCTCTGTTCCCTCCTAGCACAGGCAGGCATCCCTTTCAAGCTACAGTGATGGGTGGGGGTGAGGGTGGGGTGGGAGTGAGGTGGGGTGGAGAATTGATAAAGCAGACCAGGAACCAGAGAAGCAGGGAGTGGCTGGGACTGTGGCAAACAGGGAGAAAAGCACTGCAGAGCTGGTCATGTGGTCCTGCAGGCCCACAGGAAGGCTCACACCACTGCTCCAAGGTCCTTCATGGCAGGCTGAGAATCTCTGTTTTTAACATGAAGTTTTCTGATTCAAGAACATGGAACAGCATGAAGTTCAAATGATTTGCATCTAACTCGTCCCCCTGCAGACACATGCTTTTACCTTTTCTTCCTCATCCTCCCTTCTGCCTCCTGCTTCCTCTCTTTCTATTTCTTTCTCTACTTCTAGTCCTGAAAATGGAACATGATTTAGTCAATGCATCTTGGGACAGAGTGTGCCAAAGGACAAATCTATGGCTTGACTTGGCAAGTCGGGTTCCCACTCTTAGTCATAAAGGGCTGCCTAAGAGTTACCCATTTTGCTGAAGCCTGGTTTGGGCCAAGTTTCATTTCAAAGACTGGACATGGCAGGCTCTAGAGTGACATGCTTAATAAAGAGCTAGCAAGCATTTTCTCCCCAGTGAGGGAATGTTTAAATGGCATGATCTGTGTTGAATGTTCCCAAACAGGACTCTGTTTCTTGGTAAGAAGAGACAGTGCTCACTGGACAGTTTTGTCTGTTTGGTTGGTTTGGTTTTTCAAGACAGGGTTTCTCTATGTTGCCCTGGCTGTCCTGGAACTCACTCTGTAGACCAGGCTGGCCTCGAACTCCCAAGTCTGCCTGCCTCTGCCTCCCAAGTGCTGAGAGTAAAGGCATGTGCCACCACTGCCTGGCTGTTTGTTTTTTAATTTGCAAAGTGACAAGCCTGGGAGACTGGCATTTGAGAAGTCCCGATTTACATCAAAATATGGCTTCCAGTTTGAAGAAGGTTTTGTTCACAATACTAAATTGGCTGTGGTGGCGATCACCTGTAATTCCAGAACTCAGGAGATAGAGGGAGGGGAATCTGGAGTCCAAAATCATCCTGAGCTAAGGGTATAGGATGCCAGCCTGGGCTTTTAGAGCCCTATCTCAACAAGCAAGCAAGCAAGCAGACAAACAAAATTAAATCAGCAAACCTTGAAGTTAAAGCCTCTTTAAAGTTTGCTCCAGCTGTTTGGATACTTCCCCCTGTCCCCTACCCCCTTTCTCCTTCACCAAGAATACTCCCCAGGGAAGTATTTCTTCCATGGGAAGAATGACTCCTCCCATCCTTGGACAGGTTGAGTAATTTCTCCCTTATTGTACAGTGCCCCACTCATCATAGGCAGTTAGTGTGGAATGAGTTTAGTCATGGAATTTATTCCTAAAGTCTCTACCATGGACATACTATGTGCCTGGTGCTGGTCTAGTAACTTGGACAATATCACTCATTGCACAAAGGGAATGAATGGCTTTTAGATGGCTCTATGTGTGTGTAGGTGGGAGGGGAGAGAGTAAATCGAGGAAAATTAATTTATATAACATGTAATAATATTACATGATAATGGGGGGTGCTAAAGGGAAATAGGGGTATGGTGAAGGGTGTTGGGAGGAAGGCATGAACTGCAAATTTATTGTATTTCGAGACAGGATTTCCCTGCATAGCCTAGGCTGACCTGGAACTTGGGATTCTCTGGCTACTGCAAGTGCTGTGTTTACAGGCAGACAGAATAAAGTAGGTCTCCTTGAACAAAGAACTGTAGGGGAGGAGCCCTAGCAAGGGAAATGCCTGGGCACTACACTTTCCCTACTGCAGGGATAACAGCAGTGACAGTATTCTGTCTTGTGAGTTCCTGTGAGCTTCTGTGCAGTCCTCAGTGTGAATTCCTTACCTCCTTATCCATGACCCCAGATGCGTATTGTTTTTACTCTCACTTCAAGAGAGTAAACTGAGGCCTGGCAACTCTTCTGGAATTGGCTGAAACCCGGAAGCTAGGAAGGAGGTGCTGTACATACCCAGCCTTGTCTGCGGGCTTTTCGGCTTCCTCCTCCTCTTTCTTTCTCTTTCTTCTTCTCTTTCTTCGGAGGCAGGATCTCTCTATGTAGCCTTGGCAGTCCTGAAATTTGAAATGTAGAGAGCAGGCTGACATTGAACTTGCAGCAATCCACTTCCCTGAGTGCTGGACTTCAAGGCCTGTGACACCTAGGTGGCTAGGCCAGCTTTCACTTCTTGATCACTGCCCAGGCTCCCCAAGGCTTGCTTTCTGTGCCACGAGCTAGACTGTGTGCCCTCCCCAGCTACAGCAGGGACTCTTAGGGTAAGATTTAAGGGCTTTCTATAATCCTGGTTATTCTACTATTCCTGAACAGGTAAGGGGCTCAAAGGTTCACCTACACCTCCCACCCCCACCTTAGCACACAAGTGTCATAGTGTTACACTGACAAGACCAAGCTCAAATTATGCTTAGTCTTAACCAAAAAAGGGCAATATATCTTTTCTTTCATCAAATGTCACTGTGGTTTTAAAGTTTGCATGTTGATATGAGGTCGGACAGAGCTTTAAAAGTAGTTCCTTCTCAACCACAGGGTAAAATTAGGCAAGCAGGGAGTCCTACAAACAGCTGCATTAAAAAAAAAAAAAAAAAAAAAAAAGTGGGCTGGAGAGATGGGAGATGGCTCAGTGGTTAAGAGCACTAACTGCTCTTCCAAAAGTCCTGAGTTCAATTCCCAGTAACCACATGGTGGCTCACAACCATCTGTAATGGGATCCGATGCCCTCTTCTGGTGTCTGAGGACAGCTCACATATACAAAATAAATAAATCTTTAGAAAGAAAGAAAGAAAGAAAGAAAGAAAGAAAGAAAGAAAGAAAGAAAGAAAGAAAGAAAGAAAGAACAGAAGGAAGAAAGAAAGAAAAAGAAATGTTAAAGAAAAAGGTTTTGTTTTGTTTTGTTTTGTTTTTTGAGATGGGTTCATACAACCTAGGATGAAAAATTGAACTCATTGTGTAGAGCACGATGACCTAAACTCTTGGTCTTCTTTCCTCTACCTCCAAAGTGCTACAGGGATTCTAAGCCTTCCAAAGGCCGTGACTCTTTAATACAGATCCTCATGTTGTGGTGACCCCCCCCCCCGCCCTCAACCATAAAATTATTTTGTTGCTACCCCTTAACTGTAATTCTGTTATGCATTGTGTATATATCTGATATACAAGATATCTAATATGTGGCACCCCCCCCCACACACACACACAAAGGAGTCTCGACCAAGTTAAACACCGCTGTGCTAGGATCGTGATTGCTCCACCACCAGCTCAAATTCTTAGCACCTTCCGAGCAACAACAAGGAATTTCCAAAGTTATTTTACATTTTTAAATTTTTCGAACTGGTTGGTTTTCTGTGGTTTCAATTCTGATATGTCATGTTCGTGAAACCTTCTCCTGAAAATTGAATCCCAGATCCTTAAATTCGTTTTACAACGCTAAGGAACGCAAACAAGTGTGGAATCGGTTTGAAAAATCTTTCCTTAAAACGCATTCGCGCGTGCGCGCTCCAAAGCAGCAACAAAACCTCTCTCAGCCTCAGAAATGTTCCGCAGAACTCCGGTCCTTTTGTATCTGGTCGCACGAACACCTCTGGACTCCTGGAGACGTTTCTTATCCTGGGTTTAACAGTGGGAGACCAAACTCTTCTTGGCTTAGCGAAAGGTAGTGCAGAGTTCCCCTGATTTGCAGCATCCTCCCCTGCTTTTTAGGACCACGAGCTTGGATTTCCTGAAATTGTTGAATTGGATTTAAGCGCAGGGTCTTCCGCCTACCCTTGTTGTTGGGGAGGAGGCGTGGGATGGGGGTGAAGCGAGGCGGGGGCATTGGAGAGAAACCACAGCGATGTGCACCGGACAGGAAAAGTGGGAGGAGGAGGGGGAGGAGGAGGAGAGGAGGCGGCCGTAAGTTGAGAGAGGAGGGAAACAGTCACCAGCCTGACTCTGAGAGCTACGGCAGAGAGAAACCTGGGCAGGACGCGACCCGGCGTAGGGCAGAGCTGGGAGAGGACCTGGGGAGGGCGAGCGAGCGAGGCGAGAACCAGCCGAATCGCTTGTTTCTCTCCAGCGAGAAAACTTTCCCTGGAACACCGGAAACTTTTTCCTGAGCGCTCAGACTCCGAGACGGAGGCGAGCGGTGGGTGTGCGCGGCTCGGCTCGGGGTGACTCACGCCGGGGACCCCAAGGGGGTGAGTGGGGAAGTCCCTGGAGGGCCTGAAGTCATCATTCTGCAACTTTGCAGGCTCGGAAAATAACTCGCCTGGCGTGATCTGGGGGTGGGAGTGGGGGCACGGGGACAGCGAGACTGAGGGGAGACTCCGCGTGGTTAAGGAACCTCCGCATCGGATGCTGTAGGCGGGGAGGTAGACTACCAAGAGGTGGGTAAGGGAAGGGGCAGGCCTCCCTGAGTGTAGTGGGTCACGGTGGGAGAGGAAGCGCTGTGAACCCTTTTTGGGGGAATCCTGCTAAGCGTGGAACCCTAGTAAGCTAGAAGGCAGAAAAAGAATGTATCTGTACCATCCTCCCACGGCCAGAGGGGCAGATCTACAGAGTTCATGAGTGCTTAGGAGGCTACTCGCCTGAGAAACCCATCCTCTCAGCCGTCCCCTTCTTTCTTGAAGGGAGGCGTGGGAGCCGAGGTAGTAGAGGGAGGCCAGTTGGCCCGGAGCGCTGGGCAGGCTACTGTAGCCAGGGGACAGCCCGAGGGAGACCTAGCCCCTGGTGGTGAGAAGCTCGGGACAGTTCACTGCGACTCTGCGCCAGGCGCCCACGGTGTCCCCTTTCCGCTTCGACTTTCGCGCCCGCCGGGCGTTGGGCCGGGATTTCCTCTGCGCGCCTCGTGTGCGCACTGCGCGTTTTTACGCGCAGGGGGCGCTGTGGGATCCGCACCTCGCGACCAGACTTACGGTTCCCAGAGTTCGTGCCTGGATAGCGACAAGGACTAGGTGTGCTTACAAAGGATCCTCCAGGAATAGATTTTGGGGTGCTGCCCTCGTTGGCAGTAGGGGTTTCCCCGATTCCTACCCGCGCCCTGCCGGGGATCACATGCCACCGCCGCCTCTTCCTCCGCGGTGCCAGAAGCCCGCGTTTTGCTTGTCAGCAGTAAAGTGGAGAGTATTTATAGACGCCACTGCAATCCTGCGGTGTGCAAGGTTTCAATTACTGCGCTGCGTCGCGCCCCACAAGACGAGATGCTTACGCGCGGCGGCTCAGCTACAAGTCTGCTGCGGAGACCCACATGGAAAAAAGTCTCCAGGCATCCCTAACTTGGGTGGAGTTTTGGAATTCTTGCCCATGCAAATTCAGATAAGGACTACAGTGGTCCTGGACAATCGCCTTCTATCCCATCAGCTTCCCCCAACCCCAAGCCTCTGCCAGCTTCCAGCATGGCATCGAACAGCCTTCGAGACTGCTCTTTTGACCATTCATTAGAACTAATACTTTCCCCACGTACTTCAAAATGTCATTGCTAATTCTGCTAAGACGCTTTGGTGGTAGAAAGTGCTGTTACTGCTAACACGAAGCTGCAAGTGAGTTAGGAGGGAAATGACTTTAGCTTCATTTTAAAATTAGTCCCCAATGAGATTCCTTATACAGCTAAGGAGGATAAGTTGGTCTGCCAGGTGGAACTGGAGCAGAAGAGGCCACATTCTAGTACTGAGCTCCAGAAAGGGCCCTGGTACTGTGGAGAGTGTGGTTCCTCCACCACTTTTTCTAGTGTTTTAACCACACTTCTAACAGCTGGACCTATAAATGTGTACAAGAAAGCTGGAAGTAGAAATGAGCCTGCTTACAGTAAGGTCTAACCTGAGTCTAGCTGGTTTCCAAAGCCTTGAAGCTCATTTCTTCCGGATCTGGAGGGGCATGGGTATGCATTTATTTCAGTGGGTGTGCTTTTATAGCAGTCTCTTCAAAGCAGAAAAACCTGCTTCTGAAAACAGGGGAAATTGTAAACATCTCTTCTCACTTTATGATGACATTTTGCACCGAGACTGGTGATATTTCCTGACCCTCACCAAAATGTTGGTGAAGCACTACTGTGTGCCCACTGAATAAGAGAGCACACTGAAGCTCAAACAATGTAAGTAGTCCGTTTTAAGTTACATGCACAGGGGATAGGGGTCAGACTAGGTCGCAATCGATTGCCACTCTAGGTATGGAGGTTGGAGATATCCTCCCTTTCTGCTGGATTTCTCAGATATTCACTGGATAATCATATAGTTGGTTACATGTGTGTGTGTCTCTGTGCGTGTTGAGTCCAGAGGTCAATGTCATTGCCTTCCTCAGTAGAAGTAGATTTGTAGTTTTGGAGCCAGGGCCACTCACTGATTCTGCTAATTGGCTGGACAGCAAGTCCTTGGGCTCTCCTGTGCACACCTGCACCATTGCTGGGATTCCAGCAAGTTTTCGAGTTTGGCTTTTTACAGGAGACCTGGGATCCGAACTCAGGTCCTAAGCTTGTGCGGCAAACACTTTACCAATGGAGCCATCTCCATGGTTCACATGTTGCATCGTCGTCATCATCATCATCGTCATCTTTGTAGTCCTTGTTTTCCAAACGGCATAGAGCAGCACAATTACTAAAAAAGCTCTTTATCTTGTTGACGAATACCATTGCAATGACTACCTGAGAACCTCACACTGATGGGCCTTACCTGAGTGTTCCCACTTCAGCTTACTCATTAACTTAGTGTATGTTCAACGCTTCATCCACTCATCTAGAGAAGGGGCAACTCAGCACAAGAGTTGTGATCCTTCCACCCTGGACACATTTCTCTGTCCTAGTAGTCATATGAATGTGTGCCCCTATGGCCTTGCTTTGATTACAGTCCTTTACCAGGTAAAACAAATGCACAGCCTTTTCTCAATTGCAGATGTTCTCTCTTTAGCCCTTTTTTTTTTTGTTTTGTTTTTTTTGCAGAACCAAACCAGCATAGGATTGAACTAGCATGTGAGTCTCTGTAATTGCACACTTACAATGCCTGTCATGAAGGGCGTGGTCTGTAGAGATACCTGCCTCTGGGCAGACTGTAAACAAGTTAGAGGCAATGCTTTTAGATGATGCTCACTTACTAACACCGCAGAGTAAATCAGTACCTCTGTGGCTGAAATTTGAAGGCAAGATATTTTGTGTATCTTATCTAGGATGTGGGTGCAGAATCTGGAAACAGTGGTTACCTAGTAAGCAGAGGGCATGACTTTTATAAGGGAAGATTCCACCCTGGAGTCAAGAGGGGACCTGGGACATAGATGACTCAAGACAAAGACAAACCATCAGAGATCAACTTGAGATAATTCACATTTTGGCAGACTCCCAAGTTTCTCAAGATGGTTCTAGTGGTTTCCATGGATGTTCCCGAGTCAGGAGTCAGTGTTCCAGCAGCATGGGGGCCCTACAAAGGGGGAAACGACAGTTCCATGGAATGAAAGGGATGTAGAGTGGATATAGAGAATGACTATATAGGGAAGGTGTGGCCCTCAGTCACACAGCCAAATAAGACTTGGCGAATGCGATGGCTAGTCCTGGTTGTCAATTTGACTACATCTGGAATGAACTACAATCCAGATCTGGAGGGCACAGCTGTGATCCAGATCTTGAGGCTGGAAGACACAAATTTCTGACCTGGGTATTGGCATGGAGATCTTAAGGCATCGTGGCTATGAAAAGCTTAGGTTCAGGCAAAGGTAGTACATGCCTTTAATCCCAGGAGCCTGAGGCAAGGAGGAGATCTCTGAATTCAAGTCAGCTTGGGACAATGCAAATCCCAGATCCAGGCAGTGGTTCTACACACCTTTAATCTGGGCCACACTTGCTGGAGGCCCACATAAGGACACTGGAGGAAGGCAGACCCACTCTTCTTCACCTGCTTGCATTTACTTGCCAGCACATCTGTGGGAATCTACTTCTACAGAAGACCAGCTGAAGCAACTAGCCTTGTGGGACTGAGCAACTACTAGATCCTTGGACTTCCCATTCACAGCTGACCATTGTTGGATTAGTTGGACTACAGATTGTTAAGTAATCACAATAAATTCCCTCAATACAGAGAGATATTCCGTAAGTTCTGTGACTCTAGCGAACCCTGACTAATACAGTGGACATGCTGATGTGGGTCTCAGGTGGGAGGGTAGTGGGAAGGTAATTCCCCCACCTCCTGGGAGTGCCTTTAGTTATTCCCTGCCAGTTTATAGAAGTGAGGGAGCCCTGGAGACCTGTTTCCGTTTTAATTGGACTTGGCCCTTTGAGGTAACAGTCACTTAGTCTCTCTTTAAATATTCTTTTCTTATGCTTTGCCAGTTTATAGCCTTTGTAGATCAATGCCTGGATTTCATTTCGGAGAAAAAGAGGGAAAAAGCCCAGAGGTTAGTGATTACCAAATTGGATTAATGTCTGTCTAGCAGAGTTTAAAGAAATGCTGCTGGGTCTCTAATTACCATTAACTAAGAATTTAAACACACTATTAAATTGAAGCAGGCTTAAAAAAATACAGTATTGCTGTAACATATTTTAGAATTTTAGACACTTTTATATAGTACATTTAAGTGCATAGACATATTCTCTATATATGTCTATCACTCCATCCAGGTCTTAAATTTCCATAGTGGATAATGCATGACATCATTACAAACTGGCTTCATTTAAAAACTCACAAGTTCATGGCCAAGTTCAGCTACATTCTGAAGCTTGTGGAGAGCCCAGCTCCCCAAGATAAGCTAGAAGGGTGTTGGAGAGTGCTGAACTGTCTTGATCCATCTTCCTCTCTTGGCCATGGTCTATGGACGACTTGGTAAACACTAGCCCAACTGCTGCCCAGCATAATTATGTGTGCAATATGCTCTGTGCATAATTATGCGTTCCATGGAACTGCGTATTTACTCACGCCTTTGTCTGTGCTCTGAGGCTCCTTCCTCGCTTCTGAGGTGTCAGTAGCAGAATCTCACACGCGTATCAGGCTCAGGTTCCGCAATACCTCCTATTTCTCCCTCCTCTTCTTACTTTACAGAACTTTTTCCAACCTTGCTGGTCCTCTTTGCCACTGGCTGAGTTCTTGGTTTTGAGGAGGGAGTTGGGTTGCTTACAAATTCAAGGATTAAGGAGAGGACTTTGTTGGGCGCCTTTGTTCAGAGCACTGGGGTATGTGTCAGTTTAAACAGGGCCTGGAACATTCTGAGATATGTCTGTATTAGCCGGCTCTAAGCTGCCTCAGACCCTGTCACAACCTGCTCCTGACCTCAGCAGCGTAACTCCTCAGGGTAAGCCCTTTCATATTTGCTGTTGAGGGCTACATAAATCCTTTGGAGCTGACTCATCCTCCTTTCCCGGATGTCTCCGGGAGACCAAGTAGACTTCTGCAATCTTTTAGCTCTGAAGCATCAGGCTTCAGTCTCCCTGCAACCCACATGGAGCCCTGTGGCTATTTTCTTTGTGATATCTGCAGGCAAAATTAGTGGGTGGACTTGGTAATCTTGGTGTTTGAGATGATTAAAAAAAACCCTTCACCTATCAGAAAAACTCACATGGCATGACCTTTTACACACACACACACACACACACACCTGCTGAAGGTCAGTCTCAATGCAGCTGTTACCTTCGTTGTTACTGGTATTGGGGAGACCCACACAGGTTGGAGAACTGAGCTTGGGAGACTGACGGAGGTTATGCCTTGAGAGAACTCTGGCCAGGGACATATCTTCTCCATAGTTCTAGACTTCACCTTTCCTGTCTGCAAACCTGCTAAACCAACCTGTTACAGAGGGTCATCCGGAGATGGCCAAGGATGAGGTTCAACGCGTATGCCCAGGTCTGATATGTGGTACTGTTCCTGGGAAGATGTGAACAGATGCCTATTCACCCTGCAGAGGGAACCAATGACAGAGTCAGGTAATCAGAGTAATGACCTCTCTAAAGTCCAGGGTGGTGAACCAGTGAGTTTATTAGGGTTCCTTACTGCACGGAAGACTCAAAGACAGCTGCATCCCCCAAAGCCTGCCCTGCCCCAACACAGGAAACCTTGATGTTCTCTTCATGACAGGCAGCTTGACAGGGTGGGCTGTCTCTTACTCTTAGCAGTCTTTCTTGGCAATCTAAGTTTGTTGGAGTGGGTGCTAATGACTTTCAGTAACTTACTAAGTCTTGGGAGTTGCTTATTTCTGGCATCTTAGTGAGCCCCTCTCCTTGATGGGATGTTTTAATACACAGGAAGTTGTTACATGGCGGGATCACAAGAAAATCCTTTGAAACTACAATCTGTGGATCTGGTGGGTCTTCGTGGGACCCTGGTCTGATACCCTTCTCCAGGATGTTGTCAATCATGTAGTACCTCAGAACATAGTGTTGGTACCTAGACTCTGGGGTTTGAAACAAGGTGTACTGGCTAGTTTTGTGTCAACTTGACACAGCTGGAGTTATCACAGAGAAAGGAGCTTCAGTTGAGGAAATGCCTCCATGAGATACAACTGTAAGGCATTTTCTCAATTAGTGACCAAGGGGGAAAGGTCCCTTATGGGTGGGACCATCTCTGGGCTGGCAGTCTTGGGTTCTATAAGAGAGAGGCTGAACAAGCCAGGGGAAGCAAGCCAGTAAAGAACATCCCTCCATGGCCTCTACATCAGCTCCTGCTTCCTGACCTGCTTGAGTTCCAGTCCTGACTTCCTTGGTGATGAACAGCAGTATGGAAGTGTAAGCTGAATAAACCCTTTCCTCCCCAACTTGCTTCTTGGTCATGATGTTTGTGCAGGAATAGAAACCCTGACTAAGATACAAAGTTTCTCCTCTTTGGCTCTACTGACATTTTGAGCTGCAGAGTTCTTGTGCTATGGGATGTGAGTGGCCTCTATTCACTAGATACCTATGCTGTCCTCTGCCCTGTTCCCCACAATGGTAACAATCCATAGTACATGCTGACAGCTCCCTAGGGAAGCAGGTGGCTGTCTGTTTGGTTTAAAATGTTGGCCTAGTCCCATCTTATCAATGCTACATGTATACCCGAGATATCTGACAGAAACCAGGACCAAGCCTCAGCGCTAATGTATCAGATGCCCCAGGAAAGAGTCCAGGAATCTATCTGCTCTGTCACCTTTTATTTGTGGTGCCATTCATGGTTTCAGTTAACTATAAGCAACCCTAATATGAAAATGTAAGCTGGGGAATTCCAAAAATAAGCAATTCATGTTTAAAATTACATCCCCCCTATTCTGAGAAATATGTTGAAGTCTTGCTGTTCCACCACGTTCTGCTTGGGTGAATTATGCCTTTGTCCAGCATGTACCTTGCATGTCCTAGCTGCCAGTTAGTGATTTAGAAGGTGTCAAAGGTATATCAGATCCATTGTTACAGTGTTACAAGCTTGTGTACAAGTAACTCTTACTTTACTAATAATGTACACTAACTGCAAATCTTTAATGCAGTATGTTATTGTTCTGTTTTTATCAATCTTTTTATTCACTTTATAATTAAACTGTTATAGGTATAAGTTAGTGTCTTGAGTGTGACAGAATCTAGAATCACCATGCCTGTGAGGGATTTCCTTGATTGTATTCATTGAGGTGGAGTGATCTGCCCACTATGGGTGGCACCATTCCCTTGCTGGGATCCTGAGCTATATCTAAGCACTCTCTGTTCCTGCACTGTCATGTATCTCTGTGGAGACATTGTGGTCAGTGCATCAGGCTCCTGGTGCCTTGGCATCCCCATCATGATGGGTTATACATTTGCTTAGAATAAACACTTTCTTCCACAAGTTGCTTTATCACAACAATAGGAAGAGAAGTTAAGACAATAGGTATGTGTGCCTGGGAAAAAACATGGAATACATAAGGTTTATCCCTCTTTGGAGTTTGAGGCATCCATTGGGGTACTGGAATACACTCCTTGTAGAGGAGGGGGGCATCTGTATTCTTTAAAAAGGAATGGAGACTGTGTAGTTCTCTTCTGGATGGTGCAGATGTTAGGACTGAGCTATGATGTGGCAGTACTGGGATCACAGGGGTGTTGCTGAAAGGCTCAGAGCCTCCCTACTCCTTTTTGGGTTGTTGGGAGGATCACACAGGATAACCTGAAATGAGGTTTTAGGTACCGCTGCGTTGTGCAGATGTGAGCTGGTGTGGTAATGCTCCCGTCTCTTGGAGTTCCTTTGCTTCAGTTGCTGTCTTGCTGTAGTTGTTTTACTCAGTACTGTGCATTTTCTTTCAGGCCTAGCTCGGCACCCGACACAGGATTTCTCTGCACCATCCCTTTAAGCTGTTAGGAACTGGATACACTTTTCTCTACACGCTCAAAATACACTGGTCTCAAACTGCTGCTCAGTGGCCCAGGCTTTTGCTTCAGATTTCTTTCTTCTTTTCTTTTCTTTTCTTTTCTTTTCTTTTCTTTTCTTTTCTTTTCTTTTCTTTTCTTTTCTTTTCTTTTCTTTTCTTTTCTCTCCTCTCCTCTCCTCTCCTCTCCTCTCCTCTCCTCTCCTCTCCTCTCCTCTCCTCTCCTCTCCTCTCCTCTCCTCTCCTCTCCTCTCCTCTCCTCTCCTCTCCTCTCCTCTCCTCTCCTCTCCTCTCCTCTCCTCTCCTCTCCTCTCCTCTCCTCTCCTCTCCTCTCCTCTCCTCTCCTCTCCTCTCCTCTCCTCTCCTCTCCTCTCCTCTCCTCTCCTCTCCTCTCCTCTCCTCTCCTCTCCTCTCCTCTCCTCTCCTCTCCTTCTTCTTCTTCTTCTTCTTCTTCTTCTTCTTCTTCTTCTTCTTCTTCTTCTTCTTCTTCTTCTTCTTCTTCTTCTTTTAATTTTGCTTGCATAATTTCTTTCTTTTTTAAAAGAACTGAGAGAGTTGACACATGAACTTTCCAGCTTTTCTGGAAAGGGTGTGTGTAGTGGTATACAGTGTACCACACAGCATTCCGGAGGCAGGGCCAAGAGGATCATGAGTCCAGAGTCAGCCTAGACCACATATTGCAACCCTGTCTCAAAAAAAGCATTGAGAAGGGGGATGGGGGGATGTTCTTTATTTTGTCACAGTCCTGTACTCCTCTTTACTCTTACCTGCATTCCTGGCTTTGACCATTACTGAGTTTGCCCTTTGTGTATGTATGTGTGTGTGTGTCCTATCGTTTTCATTAATCATGACCAAATATTCTCTTATTTTTCTTCTTATTCCTACGCTCCCTGTACGAATTGTCTTTATAGCCAGCAGAATAGGCGTTGGATGCCATAGTGTCATTCTACCCTCATTTTGCAGAGAAGACATCGCTTTTTGAGCAGTGGTGGCAAATGCTTTTAATCCCAGCAATTGGTAGTTCAAAGCCAGCCTGATCAACATACATAATGAGTTTCAGAACAGCCAGGGCTATACAAAGAAACCCTGTTTCAAACAAATAAACAAACAAAGCAACAAAGAAAGCTCCTACTTACTAAAGTCTGTTTTCCCTTTTCAAAGTCTTTCCCACTCCTAGTTCCCATGCTCCAGTGTCATGGGCATGGATGGAAAACCTGTAGCTTTCTGTTGACCTTCGATGGGCCATTTCTGAATGCAATCTAGCATCCTGCCTCTGGTTATTTGACATGACCATCTTCAGTCGTAGCCTTGGTGGCCTGCTACAATGATAGTATTATCTTTAGGTGTGTCCTAACAGACCCTGGGTTCACTGCAGGTAGTTTCTTTAGTCTTCTTTATTGCTCCATGGCTTCCCTCCTCCCACCTCCCCTCACCCCTCCCCCACCCCTCACTTAGGTCTTGGCATACACTGGAATGCAGTTGAGATATATAGACTTTGCCTTCCACGAAATGACTGCATTGAAACCACTCTGCTTCTTTTCATTGAGACCACTCTTCATTTTTTAAGGAGAAGCATTTTATCTCCAAGAGAGGACAGATGTTTTTAAGAAACAGCACACTTAACGTGGGACATATTTCCCAGCACATCAAAGTGCCTTTGGCTGCCAGGCAGTAGTATTTGACTGCTCCTTCGCCCGTCAGTGTTTTATATATATTATGTGTCAGAAATGTAATTTGTTCCATAATGGTGTGTCTCCGTCACTGCCGGTGTCTAGACTTTCTGGCTTGCTGTGGGATAGACAATGCAGAATTACCATTGATGGGATAGACAATGTAGAATTACCGTGGATAGGATAGACAATGCAGAATTACTCTGGATGGGATAGACAATGCAGAATTACTGGGGATGACATTCACACCCAAGCCATGTGCATACCAAGAGACTCGATGTTTAAGTGTGGCTGTCAAGGTGAGCATACAGAAGTGTGGTATTTCCCAGAGTTTCACTTAACTTGCACCAAAGAAGGGGGTGGGGGTGTGTGGTAATTATACAGTGGGTTTCTGCTCCAAATAGTAACCTCATATAGATTAGTTTCACTTGTAGGTGAAACTAAATTACCAGGGTCCTGAGTCCTGTACAGAGTGACCTCTCCTGATGTAGAAGAGTGTCCAAATTTGGACTTGTAGATTCTCTGTTTGGATCCCAGGGAGTGCTGAGAAAGTTGCTCATCTTTCCAATCGGGCCCTTTCCATGTCATTTGTAGGAGCCAGTGTCTGTCTTGCCCATGTGGTCCTGATCTCCCACGTCACTGTGGATGTTAATGCTTAGATGGATCACCAAGTGAAGAGAATTTTCTGGCCCCTCTGAAGAGAGAAGGGTTCTCTTCCTGGGGACTTAGATAGCTCCTTTTCACCTCCCTCATTTAAACATTCCTAGTAGGTACTTTCTGAGTACCAATGCTGTTGCTTGGTATCAGGTTACAGTATAAGACACAGGTGGAGCCTTTGCCTTAAAGGATTGGTCATACTCAGAAAGAACAATAGATACAAGGATGGTAGCTTGCCAAGCATGGTCTAGAGAAGCAGGTCTTCTCCTATGAGAGTTGTCCAGGTGATGTTCAAAGCCTTGTGATGCTCACAGGCGGAAGTGAAGGGTGGTGTTCAGCTTCTTGGCAGCCTTTGAAGCCAACACACGCCTGTATAAAGCAGAGGGTTTGGGAGCCCAGACTGTTGGGTCCTGTCAGATCTCTTTGGGACACTTTTGCTAGGTTTCTGCTTTTGGGCAAGTGACTCCCAGTGTCTCAGTCTCCATCTACAACCTAGGAATTAAAAAACAGTCAATATTCTACTAAAGGTAGCCTTTGGATTTTGGTGGAAATTATTGACAATAATAAATGTAAAGTGAGACCTGGCCCATCACAACCAGACTTTAGTGATAGTTAATGTTAATCTAACCAATAGCAATAATGACAATAAACTTGCCATGATAGGCATTTTATTTGATGAAACAATTCCACTCTTTATTTAAATTGTCATTTTTTTTCTTGTTTGTTTGTTTGTTCATTTGAGACAGGGTTTATCTGTATAGCCCTGGCTGTCCTGGAACTCACTCTGTATCAGGCTGGCCTCGATCTCAGAGATCTACCTGTCTCTGCCTCCCAAAGTGCTGGGATAAAAGGTGTGTACCACCAACAACGGACAACAAATGGTGCTGGCACAACTGGCGGTTATCATGTAGAAGAATGCGAATTGATCCATTCCTATCTCCTTGTACTAAGGTCAAATCTAAGTGGATCAAGGAACTTCACATAAAACCAGAGACACTGAAACTTATAGAGGAGAAAGTGGGGAAAAGCCTCGAAGATATGTGCACAGGGGAAAAATTCCTGAATAGAACAGCAATGGCTTGTGCTGTAAGATCGAGAATTGACAAGTGGGACCTCATAAAATTGCATAGCTTCTGTAAGGCAAAAGACACCGTCGTCAATAAGACAAAAAGGCCACCAACAGATTGGGAAAGGATCTTTACCTATCCTAAATCAGATAGGGGACTAATATCCAATATATATAAAGAACTCAAGAAGGTGGACTCCAGAAAATCAAATAACCCCATTAAAAATGGGGCTCAGAGCTAAACAAAGAATTCTCACCTGAGGAATACCGAATGGCAGAGAAGCACCTGAAAAAATGTTCAACATCCATAATCGTCAGGGAAATGCAAATCAAAGCAACCCTGAGATTCCACCTCACACCAGTCAGAATGGCTAAGATCAAATACTCAGGTGACAGCAAATGCTGGCGAAGATGTGGAGAAAGAGGAACACTCCTCCATTGTTGGTGGGATTGCAAGCTTGTACAACCACTCTGGAAATCAGTCTGGCGGTTCCTCAGAAAATTGGACATAGTACTACTGGAGGATCCAGCAACACCTCTCCTAGGCATATATCCAGAAGATGTTCCAACTAGTAAGGAAGAAACATGTTCCACTATGTTCATAGCAGCCTTATTTATAATAGCCAGAAGCTGGAAAGAACCCAGATGTTCCTCAACAGAGGAATGGATACAGAAAATGTGGTACATTTACACAATGGAGTACTACTCATCTATTAAAAAGAATGAACTTATGAAATTCCTAGGCAAATGGATGGACCTGGAGGGCATCATCCTGAGTGAGGTAACCCAATCACAAAAGAACTCACATGATATGTACTCACTGATAAGTGGATATTAGCCCAGAAACTTAGAATACCCAAGATACAAGATATAAGCTACGAAACACATGAAACTCAAGAAGAACGAAGACCAAAATGTAGACACTTTGCCCCTTAGAACTGGGAACAAAACACCCATGGAAGAAGTTACAGAGACAAAGTTTGGAGTTGAGACGAAAGGATGGACCATCTAGAGACTGCCATACCCGGGGATCCATCCCATAATCAGCCTCCAAACACTGACACCATTGCATACACTAGCAAGATTTTGCTGAAAGGACCCAGATATAGCTGTCTCTTGGGAGGCTATGCCGGGGCCTAGCAAACACAGAAGTGGATGCTCACAGTCAGCTATTGGATGAATTACAGGGCCCCCAATGGAGGAGCTACAGAAAGTACCCAAGGAGCTAAAGGGGTCTGCAACCCTATGGGTGGAACAAAAATATGAACTAACCAGTACCCCCCAGAGCTCGTTTTTCTAACTTCATATGTATCAGAAGAAGGCCTAGTCGGCCATCATTGGAAAGAGAGGCCCATCGGTCTTGCAAACTTTATGTGCCTCAGTACAGGGGAACGCCAGGGCCAAGAAGGGTAGGTAGGAGAGTGGGGGGGGGAGGGTATGGGGGACTTTTGTGATAGCATTGGAAATGTAAATGAAGAAAATACCTATTAAAAAATAAAAACAAACAAACAAACAAACAAACAAAAAACAATCCCACTCTATTAAATAGCAGCTTCTTCCTGACCTGATTTTCATTTCATCTGACGGGCCTGGGAACATCCCTGGAGTGGGGATTTGGTTTCTGTGTCGACTTGGGGGAGTTTTGCTTTGCTGTGTGTCTCTGATATAGCTGGAGCCCTGTGGGCTCACCCTGTCTCCTTGTATCTTTGCAAATCACAGGATGATTTCTTTCAGTGGAGGAGTAGACTATGGAGTGATGGTGAGCTCAGACATAGGAATGGAATTAACAGGTGAACTTTGATGAAGTGGTGGGCCATAGTCAATGATGAGCTGAGGTTGACTGAGGACTGTGCAGTGTTGTGGGGGTCAAGCTCTTGAGGGGATCTCTTAGAAAACCTGCTGCTGACGCTTCTGAGTAGGGTCAACAAGTAGGTGACCATGCAGCTGGCCAGACAGAGGAAAAGCTGGCTAGTGAAAGGATTGTTTTTCAAACCCTTATGAACAGTCAACAAACAGACCATTAGAAGAGAAGTGGCTTGTCCTGGTCAGAGAATGCTGGGGGCCATAGACTATGAAGGGATAAAATAGAAACCTTTATGTTTGGTCTCTAAAGGGCCCAGCTAGCTGGGTATTTTTGAATTAGTAATCAGCAGTTTGATTTTTTTTTTAATCACATTTAAGAAAATCTGAGGTCTGGGGAGATGGATCAGTGCAAACACGAGGACCCAAGTTCAAATCTTCAGCAGTTATATTAAAAAGCCAGACATGGCTGCCGATGTCTTTAACTCAGGCATTGTAAGAAAGAGACAGGCAGATCCCAGAATAGCAAGCTTCCAGCTCAATGAGGGATTCTGTCTTAAAGGAACAAGGTGGAGAGGCATAGAAGCAGACATCAGCAGTTGATTTCCTCTGCTTGCGTGTGTATGTGTGTACATCCACATAGCCATGTAAGTATCACACACACACACACACACACACACACACACACACACACACACACACACACACAAAGCCTTTTCTTGGAAAAGGAAGCTAAAACTGGGCTAATATCCCAATGTCAAGCTGGTTGGGTTGTGCAGTGACTGGCTTTATTGACCTGGGTAGGTGCTGTTTGCTAAGACAAGTTGGTTGCCCCCTTACTCAATGTCCTGGCCAGAGCCTGCTGAGTCCTGTTGAGTCACTTTGTGATACATGTTGCAAAAACAAAACAAAACAAAACAAAACAACAGCAGTGTGGGGTTGGTGTGGGAGAAATGACTTCATCTTTCATTTCCCCTTTCTATCAGCGTTTACTCCTGGCCCCCAGGTTCCTACCCACAGCAGCCCTGCTGTAGACTGCCTGTGAATAAACTGAAGTGAGCAAGCACATGAACAAATAAATGGACTGTGATTGTAGTCCTGCACCATCTTGATCAAAGCTATGTTCTGATCCTAACCACCTTCTGAGCACTGTCTTTGAACAAATCAGAAGATACCCTTTCTTCCTGGTTCGTCTTTTTTCTGGGGTATAGGAGTCACTGTTGATGTCTTTGTTTATTTGAATATATAATCCCAATTCACATTTCAATTCAGAAAGCACAGAAAGGCCTGCACAAAACAGACTTCATTGGTGTGCCTGCCACTCAGTCACAGCTCTAAGGGGAACCAGCATTCTTGGTGTCTGGCCCAGGGTTCTAGAGTCCATTTAAGCTCTATTGAAAAACATAAAGCAGACCTCCAGGCTGTTTTATGGCAATGGCTGACTGATCTATGCACAGCTCTGTGGTCAGCCTCATTTCCAAACCTCCCTGGATAGCATCTATCTATCTATAGCATCACTACATAACATATGCAGTGAGTGGGGTACCACAGAGTACCTGAGAACATGGACCTTCACAAAGAAAAATTTTTGCATGTGCTCACAAGGCTGATTATGATAAGAACACAGGAGGAGGATCTTCAGCAGTGATGACAATTAGTCAAGGGGTGAAGGGGAGAAGAGGGCTTTCCTGACTAAAAGACAGATGACAGGTTTGAGCCTGGAGAACAGGGTGGGAGATATTTTATGCAGAGGGCCCAGCCTGTGGGAATGCGAAATAGCACAGGCCAGTGTTATTTGGCATGCAGTGGCTGGAGTCAAGAGTGTTAGAGGTTGGTCTAGAGTGAGGTGACATGAATGGCATGTATGCTGTGGACTCTTTTCCGTTGGATTCTTGTCTCATCACACTCATACGTGTGTGATCTTAGATAGATTTGTCACTGTGTACCCCCACAGCTTTCTCTGTGTGATGGGCATAGTAACTAAACCTGATTCCTGGTCACTCGAGCCAGAGCAAGGGCTTTCCCCATCTTTGGGTTGCTACACAAAAACATTTCTATTTGAGCCCATGTGAGTAGAGGTGTGGTAGCTGGCCACCTGTTGCTGTGATAAAGGCCATGACCAAAAGCACCGTAGGAAGGAAAGAAAGAGTTTATTTCATCATAGAGCTTACAGTCCGTCATGCAGGAACTCAGCAGAAACCTGGAGGCACGAACTGAAGGGGACCACAGAGGAGTACTGCTCACTTGGGGCTCGCTCCTCCTGTATTGCTAGTTTTGTTTGCTTTATATACCCTAAGGCAATCTGGCTGAGGAGGGGATGTCGCTACCCATGGTGGTATGGCCCCTCCCAATCAATCATCAACCAATTGCAGATGTGCCTACAAGCCAAGGGGATGGGGGTGATTCCTCAATTGGCATTCCCTCTTCACGGAGGACACTAGCTTATATCCAATTGACAAAACCCTGACCTGCACAACAGATCCTGCCTGCAGGTCACTCTTCCTCCGTCTGTCTTTGAGAGGAGGATGTAGGCATGGCAAGTGCCTGTGTCTGGCAGGCCCCAGTCACTAGCTCAGCCATTCGCATCATCCTTACAAAGGCAGCTCTCCTGCAGTCAGAGGATGGGTCAG
The DNA here is from genome assembly GCF_978045245.1 of Mus caroli. Classification (NCBI taxonomy): domain Eukaryota; kingdom Metazoa; phylum Chordata; class Mammalia; order Rodentia; family Muridae; genus Mus; species Mus caroli. The sequence continues at coordinate 79,099,316 of NW_028227257.1, forward strand.
CTGAGTAACCATGACTGTGAATGAGGGGCTGAGGCTCGGGAAGTCCCTGCATTGCTGGGAGACACTGGCTCTTGTGTTCAGGATGCAAGTCAGGGGCTGCTGGGCTCTGGGGAGCATGTGAAATGGGCTGTTTCTGTCTTCCTGGGGACTGGATTCTCCTTTTGTTCCAGGAGGTTACATCAGACTGGGTGGCTCTGTCTTTGACTTTGTTATTTACACTCAAAGTGGCTTTTTCCTGGAAGCCTCCAGTCATTACCAGCTACACACTTCTTTATTTTAAGCTGCTGTGTCACAACTCTACTTCCTTTTTCAGAGGCCAGGCTGGAGCCTTAGTGGATTTCATTTGCACGTTTATCTTCTTTTGCCTTTGTAGTGGTGGGCACAGTCTCGATATCACTCCCTGCCACTGGCCCTTGTCCCCAGGCCCTGTCCTCATCCTTGGCTTCATGTTCCATCTTTCCATCCCCATTCTTAGATCCTGTCCTCATCCCCATCCCTATCTCCATTCCATCCCTACCCTTCCTTTCATTCTTCAAACCCATCCCTGAGCCCCAGCCCCATCCTCATCCCCACCCTTGTCTTTGAACCCCTCCCCATCCCCATGCTTAGACTCTGCTTCTGTGTGCCCTCTATAGCCTTTTCTTGTCCCTTGCCAACTGTGGGAACAAAGAGGGACAACAAATTGCCTTCCAAGAATCCCATCATGGGACTTGGGTGAAGAGCTTGCCAGAGGAACTATGTGGAGCCAGGCCAGTGATGCCTCCTAGAGGCTCTGTGACCCTCACAGTGCTTTGTGGACTCAGTACCTCAGATGTCCAGAGAACTGAAGTGGACCATTCAGCACTTAAGCCTGCCCATTTAAAGCACTGTTAAATGACAATTTAGGTAACTTGATCCTTCAGAAGAGAAATGTAGAGAGACTAGACCTGAGCTCTCTGTGATGGTGGCGGTGCTATAGACTGGTGTCTTCCTTTTTAAGTCTCCATGTTGAAGCTATAGCCTGCGTACCTCCAGGTGTGTGTAAAGAGGGTGACTAAGTTAAAACAAAGCTGTTTGAGGGAACAATAACCCAATTTATTAGCATCCCATAAAAGAAGCCATTCAGGCACATGGAGACTCAGGATATGAGAACTTGGAGGACATTTATCTGTAAGCCAGAGCAAGAGGCAAGACCAACCCCACTGACTCCTAGGTCTTGGAGTTCCAACCTCTAGAGCTATAAGAAAGTCCATGGGTGTGGTGTGAGCCTCCTGGACTGTGGTGTTTTGTTATATCAGATTGAGCAGGTTTATAGAGAGGTGGTGATGGTGGCAAAGGTGGCACAAATAAACAATACCACCTACCAGACACTTCTTGTATATCTGTCTTGTCACCACACCTAATCCTCATACCAGTCCCGAGTCATTGTGCCAAGAGTCCTCCTGGACCCTTTGTGTTTCTTAACCTGGGCTCCTCCCTACCTGGCCCATTCCCTGGACAGTGATAAGAACCATGTCATGTACCTCCTAGTCAATCTCTCTGGTCTTCACAACACCTCACCAAGGAAACTCTCCTTGATATTCCTGATTTTTGATGTGGACACTGTAGTTCAGAGAGTCTAAGGCTATGCATGCAGTAAGCATTAGGTTCTAGTGTCTGCTGTAACAAGTTACCACAACCCTTGTGGCTTAAAACAACAGAAATTTATTTACCTATAGTTCTGGAGAACTAAGGTCCAGAATCAAGTTGTATTTGGGGCCATATCCTTGTGGAAGCTCTGGGAGACTGCTGGTTTCTTTCCTCTTCCTGATTCTGAGACTCCTGGCATTCCTTGACTTGTGGCACCATCACTGCAGTCTTTGCCTCTGTCTTCCCATCTGCTGTGCTGTCTGTTCTTTCTTTGTCTTCTTCACCCCACTGTTGAGGCTGCATGAATTCCATGTAGAACCCACAATCCTGGAGAATCCCTTGCTCTTAAGAGCTTAACTTCATCATAGCTTCTGCTGTATGAAGAATACTTATGACCTCTAGGGATTAAGACCTTAAAAATCAACCTGTCGTGGTGGCACAGGCCTGCAACCCCAGCACTTGGGAAGTGACTCATAAGTTCAAGGTCATCCTCAGCTATATAGTGTATGCAAAGCCAACCTGGGCTGTGTGAGGTTTTGTCTAGAGGGTATCCTCACCTCAGTCATTCTTTGTGCCTACCTCTGAGTGACAGGAGGAACCACCATGACAGATCCTCAATAGCCTAGAGTGACATAGTCTTGTGGTGGTTTATCCCATGGACCCAGACACATCTCCCCTTAGCCTTTTCCTGTGTGCTATTTCTGCACTGGTGTGGGGGTGGATATTAAAACCACAGAGAGAAGCTGACTAATAACTGTCAGATCCAGCCATCAGAAACGCATGACCCCAAGACCTACAAATGAATTCATCCAGAATCCTGGAGTCCTCCTAAATGTCCTTCCATAGGAGAGTGGCTAAATAATTTCCTAAGTGGGTGGTTCAGCTGCCATTCTGCTAGTAAAGCAGACCAACACAAAATGAAATGAGACCACCACAGTAGTGTACTGGGAGGAAGAAAGAATTACTCATTCATCCTTGTTTTAAAAAGTATGGCTATCAAAAATGAAGTGAGGGCTAGAGAATTGTCTGTTGATAAAGTGCTTGCCACACAAGCATAAAGACTTGAGTTTGCTCCTGAGAACCCATGTAAAGAAGCCAAGTGTGCTGATGTGTGCTTGTAATTCCAGTGTTGGGAAGGCAAAGACAGACAGATCCCTGGGTCTTACTGGTCAACCAGTCTAGCTGAGTGAACCAAGTCTGGCCAATGAAAGGCTGGTCTCTTGGTATGAAAACTGAGGTGGTGTGTAAGCTGCTGAGAGAGAAAGCCATCAGCAGCTGTGACCACTGTGAGGCACAATGGCTGTCTTGGCAAGATATGACCATGTGTTAACACACCCATGGCATGAATGTTTAGGAGTAACAAACTGCTCTCGGATTGAACTTAAGGCTTACTCCACAGGATCAAACACATGTCTAATACCATAGACCTGGCCCAAAGCCCATGGCTGGGGAGCTGTTAGGCCTCAAGGATGAACCTCTATGAGTTTTTGCTGAGCAGACATAGTATCCAAGTGCCTTCTAGAGATGTATATCTTTAACTGGAGATTAGTGAGTCCTCATCAGAGAAACACTTTTGCCCAGCAGATGGATTCATGCAGAAACTGACACTGGTCATCATGCAGAGAATAAGTGTCTGTGGATTGACCATCTGCAGCTGGAGCATACTTCTACAGCTGTGCACATGTAATCTTGTTCACACAGACACAAAGTTAAATAAAATGAGACATCACCCCTCAGTCGCACAAACCGCATATTAAGTGTTGAATGGCTATGACTATGGACAACATCATGGGTAGCATCAATATGTGTAGTACTTTCAGCTTTCGGGGAGCTTGCCTCAATTTCGCAGGCCTTGCCCCTTCTGTTGAAAACACTGTGAATATTTTTCATCCCACGGAAGCAAATACACCGTTATCCAGAAGGTGCGAGCATGGCCTTCCGAGGCAACGCCATTTTCCTCCAGCTGATGGCAGTTCCCTGTCAGATTGAAGTGTGTGCTTATGTGCATACACACTTGTCAAGTGTAAATTAGAGTGAGAGCATTTTGAAATCGTTGAGAAAAAGAGACTAAACCAAATACCTGGGGTGGTACATTATGGAGCCAGGCTTGAAAGTAGAGCTTTTCGGAGAGGTGGCTCAGTGGTTAAGAGCACTGACTGTTCTTCCAGAGGTCCTGAGTTCAATTCCCAGCAACCACATGGTGGCTCACAACTAGATAGTTGTGATGGGATCCCATGCCTTCTTCTGGTGTGTCTGAGACAGTGACAGTGTACTCATATAAATAAAATAAATCTTTAAAAACAAAAAAGTAGAGCCTTTCTTGACCAGATAATTAAAGCCACCTAGTCCTGGCTCAATTCTTGTTAAGGGTGAGTCACTCTGCCTCAGTTTCTTTACTAAAAGTGGACTCCCTGCTCTGTCTGCTTCCTGTGGTTGGGTGTGATATGTTTATTTGTACATATATGTATTTACTTGTTTATAGAAAAGAGTGTCCTGTAGCCCAGGCTGCCCTTGATCTCCCTATGCACTATTGATCCTCCTGTTTCCACCTCTGGACCACTGGGACTTCAGACAGGCACGATCGCACTGGCTTATACAGTGCTAGTTCGGGCTAGGAAGGTTCTCTTCTGACTGAACTGGGTGAGACAGGACCCTAGAATCAAAGCCACTGAGTTTGAAATGTCAGTCGCTGGCCTTCAAATGAAAATCTAAATCTCATGCCCCTGAGATAAGTAAACTAGCAAAATCAACTCCACAGCCATCCATGATCGGGACAGGAGGAACAGAGAAAGAGAAAGGACACCAGAAGAAATGCAGGCTGTGCCAGTGAGTCAGACAGCCACCCCTACCCTCTGTATGAACTTGGACAAGGTACTTGACCTCTGCAGTTTGATATTTCTCCCCAGGAAAGGGTACGTGGATCCCCATCCCAGGGTTGGGTGAGACTTAGAAGCAGGGGATGTGTGAATTTGGTACCACCTCGGTATCTGAAGCTGTGAGTTACCAGAGGCCTGAGAGACAGAGTCCATGTCTGTGACAGGGTCAGGGTCCTGACTGGGGGCGATGCGTTGCAGCTGCTGGGGGACACCTCTAGAGACTGAGGGAAGCACTGTTGTCCTCCCACTACCGTGTGGGTGGAACAATCTAGAAAGGGTGCCAAGCGATGTTCTTTCATTGATTTGGTCAGTCCTCCTGAGTCTCACTCGCCACTTGTCGGGTACTGTTCTGCGTGGGTAAGGGCTCAGACAGGCCCCAGCATGGCGAACGTGGCTTCAGCAGGTTTTGCCTTTTACCTCTGTTCCCATTCCCTTTACCTTGCTAAACCATTAGATTATATCCCTAAAGCTAGCCACCAAGTTCATGTATTTATTTGGACACTTCTTCCTCCTGAGGGTGACCACTAAGGCCCAGCTACCCAAGTATTGAAGTTCAGAAATCAATAGCCCCCTCCCCGACTGCCCTAATTAACATGCCCAATCAAGACAAACCAACTCGTCCTAAATACAGGGTTCCCCCTTTCCCTTTATAAACTGCCTTTTGTCTACCGGCCACATCTGTCTCCTCTCTATCCAGAAGCACTCCTCTGTTCCTCGGCTGCAAATGCATCTCCTTTGTGCTGAGACCTTGATCTTGGTGTATCCCAGACCATCCTTTCCAGTGAGTGCTTTACAACTGCTCACTCATTAAAGGGCTCACTGTTGGCGTACCCTTTCCTGGGGAGAAATATCAAACTGCAGAAGTCAAGTACCTTGTCCAAGTTCATACAGAGGGTAGGGGTGGCTATCTGACTCACTGGCACAGCCTGCATTTCCTTCTGGTGTCCTTTCTCTTTCTCTGTTCCTCCTGTCCCGATCATGGATGGCTGTGGAGTTGATTTTGCTAGTTTACTTATCTCAGGGGCATGAGATTTAGATTTTCATTTGAAGGCCAGCGACTGACATTTCAAACTCAGTGGCTTTGATTCTAGGGTCCTGTCTCACCCAGTTCAGGAGGAAAGTGGAAAGTGGTAAGGGGCTGGGAAGGCAGGCTGACCTTGTCACCTATCAGTGACTTGCCTCTAGCTAGCTGTGTGCCCTCAGGTTGGTTACCTAACTTCTCTAACTTAGGTGGCATTTTGGGATGGCTGAATAAATCACCTTGGTTTCATTGCCCAGCGTCCTCTCAGGCAGCTGCCTGTGTTTCATTCATGGTTAACTCCACCTTTGTCTTGAACAGTGAGCTGAGGCTTGAGTGTTCCATGGTGAGTGACTCCTTGGAGCTGCAGAATGTCTCAGGTCTGACATTGGGGAATGGATGGTCTAGTTCGTCCTTGATCCTATGTTGGAGACTTTGGATACGTCTTTGTGCTCGTTTGCTCCACATTTGTTCTAAACGGCTGTACTTTCAGGCCCCATCTGTCCTGACATTTCTGACTTGTCATTTCTGGGTCAGGACAAGCCTATGCCTGAAGGTCCAGAGCCATAGCAGGTGTATGCAGGGTATGCCAATCATCCTCTCTTCAGGCCCTTGTCAGCACATCCCATAGAGTCCTCTCATGGTCTCCATGCGGTTGTTAGCTCTGTGACAAGCAGCGGTGGTGTGGACCACATACTCTCTTCATCCTGTCATCATTTGAAGAGTTTGGGGACTGAAAAACAAGTCAGAAGGAGCCCCTTGCTGTGTGTGGCCCTTGACTTTGGGGATGGGCACTGTGAGCATTGTCCTTTGGGCTGAAAATTACTCTTGTTTTATAAGGGTCATACTCCTGGAGCTGTCCCGTGTGACCAGGGCTGCCTTAGGGGTGTGTGTGTGTGTTTGTGTGTGTATGTGTGTGTGTGTTTGTGTGTGTGTGTTTGTGTGTATGTGTGTGTGTATTTGTGTGTGTGTGTGTTTGTGTGTGTGTGTGTTTGTATGTGTGTGTGTTTGTGTGTGTGTGTGTGTTTGTGTGTATGTGTGTGTGTGTATGTGTGTGTGTGTTTGTGTGTGTGTGTGTTTGTGTGTGTGTGTGTGTTTGTTTGTGTGTGTGTGTGTATGTGTGTGTGTGTGTTTGTGTGTGTGTGTGTTTGTGTGTGTGTGTGTGTGTGTGTGTGTATGATGCTCAGATAGCTGGAGATGGAAGACCTAGGAGCTGTAGCTGAGGCATGGAAGGGCAGGAGCCTCCTTTCATCCTCTGGAATCTCAGTTCCTAGGAGATGCATGCGTGCATCCCCTGACAGTGTGGCTTCTGAAGTTTTCTGCTTCCCTGAGCTAGTGCACCCGAGTGGGTGGTAGCTTCGTTGCCTCCGGTTAAGGTCCTCAAAAGTGAGTTAATATCTGGTAATTACACAGTGAGCTGCACCTCACAGGCCTTTCAAAGCTGGGCCCAGGGATGCATCCTGTCTAAATAGAGAGAGCTTTCCTGACAAGGGAAACCTCCTCCAGCCGGTGTCGGCATTCTGAGGGATGCATGGTTTTATTTTGCCTTTCCCTCATCACTGGCATGCACAGATCTTCCCAGATTCTGAGGTGTTTGGGAACCTGTTGTAACCTCTGGAACATAACAGGTTTCTGTAACACTTACTGGTCAATTCTGATAACTGTGGATTCGCTCAGTGCACAGGGTTTCCAGGCAGACTGTGCAATGACAAGGGACCCTGCTTCTACTCCTGTTACAAAGTTACAAAAGGGAACTAGCCATCCTTCTCCTGAAGGTTGGTCTTAGGAAGCCACTGTGAATAGGCCCATTGCCAACACTTAGCCACCAGTACCTCCCCCACAGCCCCCTGTCAAGGTACATTGTCACTGTCATGGTACTGGCTATGGTGTCCCTCTCCTGTCCCTTAACTGCTGCAGGACTTTTCTTGCCAGCTTGCAGGCTGACCCTTTTCTTCCCTCATTGGTCTCTTGTCTGATTTATCTGAGTTAGCTTGGCCAGAAGAATCAGAAAGGCAAAAACAGCCACTCTTCAGACAAATCTACCGAGGATTGCAACGTTTGGTCCAAGCATGCCAAGAGCATGGGAGGGAGCTAGCAGTTCCCGAGGCCCAGGAGCTCTGCTGAGCATGTTAGCCAATCTCATTTCATCCTTCCCCTGTCCTGTGAGGTTGGTACATTCGCATCTGAGAACATCATACAGTGTGTGTCTGAAGTCACACAACTTGGAAGGAGCCGAGTTAATTCTTGAAACTCAGAACCAAAGTCCATCACTAAGCCATTGATGTCCACCAGTAGTTATAAAGCACCTTGTGATTTGCCACAAGGAAAAAGATGTGTGTGTGTGTGTGTGTGTGTGTGTGTGTGTGTGTGTATAGCTGGACTTTGGACCTGAAGAGCTTAAGGCATGCCAGGCAATTGCTCTGCTATGGAGTTATATTTCCAGACTCCTTTTTTTTTTTTTACTTAAAACAAAGATTTATTCACTTAAAGTATATGTATGTGCATGTGCGCATGGGCATAGTAGTGAGCTTGGGGAAGTCAGAGGACAACTTTCAAAGTTGGCTTTCCTTTTATCATAAGGCTTGAACTCTGGGTTATCATCCTCCGTGGCTGGCACCTTTACCTTCTGAGCCGTCTTGTGGACACTATATATATATATATAATTTTTTTTTTACTTCTTCTTATGAGTAGGGGGTCTCATTAAGTTTTCCAGGTTGACCCTGAACTCAATGCTGTGTATCCTAGGAATGCCTTTGATTTCACATTTCTCCTGCTTTAGCCTTCCAAGTAGCTGAGATTATCAGCCTGTACCTTATCCTTCTTAGGAGCAAATTTATTGGACCCAACCTTGCAGAATCAGTTGGATTTAGAAATGCATAGGGCAAAAGGAATATGATTTGGTAAAGGAGAACAAAACTTAGCTCAGAAACCTGGGAAAGGAAGAAGCAAGACATGAAGCCTGGGGCAGTTAAGTGGGACACATGTGACAGTGACATGTGGCCATCTTCTTATCATCTCCCAGTACCTCAGTGCTTGGAGCATATAGGCTCAGTAAGTGTTTGTTGAATAGTTCTGGGATACTCAGTCATCTTTCTCCATAGAGTCTGAGTCCCTGGAAGGCAGGGTCTGGGCCACAGACACTTTAAGTGCTTGACACATTACAATGGTTAATCCATGCTAAACAGTAAATATGTCCTGACAGACTGAATGAACACAAAGCGGGTAGGGAAGAGATGGTGAAATGCTTCTGGGACTCGGCTGGTAGGACAGAGGGTGGACAGTCTTTATTGTCAAGGAAAAGGAGGTTTTGCCTTCTTGAGGTATTCACAAAGGCTAGCTTTCTGCTGGGGCTTGATGTGTGCAGCTCAGACGTAGAGTGCTGGCCACCATACACTAAGCCCTAGGTCCCATGCTTAACACACACACACACACACACACATACACACATACACATGGACGGACGGATGGACAGACAGACAGATGGACAGACAGAGAGACAGGAGCCTCAGTCACAATGGAGGCTCTTGCTGTGTCTCTTTCTTCATTGATTTTTAGGATCATTTAGCTAGAGAGTCTAGCCAGCATCCCTTGGTTACGTGTTTTCAGCCAGGTTCTCAATCAAGGCTGTCTCTCATTTCAGGGCTTGGCTGAGTAGGGTTTTCAGACACCCCAGCAGCAGCGTTGAGAGACGCCTTTCCTGTGGGTGGCCAGAAGCTTCTGGTCTTGAAGACACAGCTCCATCCTCACCTGGACTTATGACCTGCGGCCTCGCTCCCCTCCTGCCCATTGAGTTCCACAAGATGGGCTCCTTCCGCCGGCCTAGACCACGCTTTATGAGCTCCCCTGTGCTGAGCGAGCTGCCCCGCTTCCAGGCTGCCCGGCAGGCTCTGCAGCTAAGTTCCAACTCTGCCTGGAACAGGTAAGGGCTTGTGGGACCAACACCACCAGGGAGGGGCTTGGGGTGATCTGGGAGTGGGCTGAGCATCTGCTGCCTCTGAGAGCGTTGCTCATGACGTCTGATCATGGTACTGATGATGAATGGGACAAGTGCCCCTGTTTTCGTATGGAGAAAGTAGCTCATTGTGATTTCTGGCCTGTCAGAGTCAGTTTTACCAGCCTGGGATCATGGCGTTAGAATTTACAGTTACTGGTCATGCCCCTGAACAGCCTACACTGGGTGAGTATCTAAGGGAGTAGTCTTTTCAGTGACCTCACATCACCCGTTTCCCTTTAGGGAGCTTGGGTGGCTTCTGTGCAGAACTCAATGAGGGGCATATGCCACAATCTCTTTCACCTGAGCCTCTGGTGTGTCGGGGAGGAGATGTAACTCAGGAAGTTGTCCAGCTGATTTTGTTAACCAAGCCCCGAGCAGATCAGCAAATCGCTACTGCCTTATAAGTCGGGGGGCTATTTGTTTTCAAATCTGTGTTGGACTCTGGATAAATGAAAGCATTTCTGAACGTTCTGGGGTGCCTTTTCGGTGACTGGCCGTCGGGCACACTCAGCTCAGGATAGCTACATTCTGAGGACCATTGTCCTTTGTAAAATTCCTCAGCACAGACAAGATTATAATAAGCCCTTCTGCTGATGGTTCTGGCTTCGGTCCTTCAGAATGTGGAGTTGAGCCCTGACTGTGGCCCTTTAAAAGATGACACTCTATGCTAGTATACATCCCTCTCTGGGGTGAAATAAAGGGACCACGGAAAATTCTATTAGAAAGGCAGTTATCGTTTCTGTTTGAGAAGGTGGCTTCTCAGTTATAAGAACCCAGGCAGGGTCAGCTCCTGCTGGCAATGAATGCTTTTTGGATGCTTGCAGAATCCAGTGATGGCAGTTCTCAGTGAGCTTTGAATTCTTTTGCCTCACCCTCCTCAGTACTTTGTACTTGTGGGACATTAAGGAGAGGGAGAGAAGAGAGCTGTGTGTATGCCTTAGGCTTCCCAGCCCTTTCTATGGCCTTCCCTGTGGGCTGTTTGAAAATATGGCCCCTGGAGGCAGATCACCTAACTGGGATGTGTTTCTGTCTCTCTGCAGTGTGCAGACGGCTGTGATCAACGTTTTCAAAGGGGGCGGCTTGCAGAGCAATGAGCTGTATGCACTGAACGAAAGCATCAGGTACTTGGCTGGCCAAAACCAGTGCTGTTTTCCCATTAGGGTTCTCCCAACCTCCCATCCCCACAGCTCTGCTTGGTCCTTGTTGCTCCTTTGTTTGCTGTTAAAGTGCTCTTGTGGTTGCTGTGTTCTGAGACCTTCACCATCTAGACTTCTCATTCTGAAATGTTGCCTATGCTTATGTATCTAATGCGCTTGTGCTAGGGGTACAGGTTGATAGATGAGGGCTGGTACAAATTCTATAAGCATGTATTGAGCTCTGTCTAACCATTAAGCATTGTATTAGGTAATATGATTTAGTGCTTAGAGCCAGATTAGTTGAGACTTATTGCTATTGTTATTAGAGTATCTCCTTGATAGCCAAGTGTTGGAGTAGAAGACATACGTGAACCTTGCATTCTTGGTTGTTGTTGTTGTTGTTATTGTCTGTTTGTCTGTTTATTTTTGAGACAAGCCTACGATGACCCTGTACTTACTGTGTAACTGAGGATGGCCTTGAATGCCCGATCCTCCTGTCTCTATCTCCAGAGTGCTGGGATTACAAGTGTCGGCTACCATCCTTGGCTTGTAAGATGCTGGGGATGAAGCACAGGGCCTGTTGCATAGTGGACAGACAAACATTCTGTCAACTGAGCCACATGCCCAGCTCACTCTCTGGAATGTATAGTCAGATGGGAAGTTGCTCATTATTCAACCAGCCACAACATAGTTGATATGATAAAGTGTGCTAATAGGACTTGGTTTTGTCAAGAAGTCAAGGGACAGCAGAGGTGATGCTTATGCTATGATCTGAGGGTCAACAGGGATTCCTTGGGGGGAAGGGGACTTCAGGTGGAAGAATCAGAAAATGCACAGGTTCTATGCTTGCAATAAGCAAGGAACGGAAAGAAAGCTAAATACAGAGGGTGCAGGAGGAGGGGTGGTAATACAGTTGGATTTGTGTCTTGGTGAAATGACAGCCTTGGGCTCAGCTAGGGTTAGGAGGTTGAATTAGCTAGCCTTTTAATTCCTCTGTGGGTATGTTAAATACAGAATCTCTAGGCTAAAGACCAGCCCTGCAGTGGGCAGAACAACAAACAAGGCCATTGTTCAGGCCTTGTTTATGTTGAATTAAGGTCTGTGTTAAGGTCAGCTGGGTGTTTAAGAGCTCTGTTTTCATTAAAACCTGTACAGCACATAAGCAAACATCTGTGTTACATTTCTCCTATGCATTGAATTTCATGTCACAATTACATAAATGTGGAAAGAGACAAAGGAGACTGGCTAGCCCAAAGCCTCATTTTACAGGGGAGGAAAGTGAGGTCCCGAGAAGGTATGTGTCAGGGCCAAAGCTGGGTCACCAGCCACAGACTAGCAAGAAAGAGCCCAGCTTATTCCAAGCACTGGGTTCCTGGCCTCTTCCTGAGGTTCCTCAGCCCCCAGTAGAAGTATAAATAAATAAGTCAGTGGATTCAGAATGTGCTAATTGTTTCTCACCTCAGGAGACAGATCCTGACATTGTACTTCAAAGATCTTAGTGGGCAGCTAGGAAGGTGGGAGCCAGCCCTGATGTCACCTGCCTGCCAAGGGGTCTTTCAAATGGGAGGCTGGCTCCAGCATGTAGTGATGCTCCTGCAGTTAAGATTTTTATTTCAAACTTTTTCATATTTTTGTTTCTTTTAAAAATTATTTGAGACTCTCACCGTGTAACCCTAGCTTTCCTAGAACTCATACTGCAGACCAAGCTGACATCTTGAGCTTCCTGCCTCTGCATCTTGAGTAGTGGAATTCAAGGCAGGAGCCACAGTGCCCAGTGCCCAGCTCTTTTACATTTGAAAAAGTTTTAAATTATCTTTTCTTTTTTTCTTTTTTCTTTTTTTTTTAATTATTGGTATACCTGACTTTCAAATGTTAGCTTAAAAAATGTAAATGTGTCCAAGTTTCAGTGCAGAGCAAACAAAACACTCAGGTTCCAAGTCTGGTCAAAAAGCCACACTAAAGAAGGGCCATAGTATCTATGGAATGGCATTTCTGTTAAGGCAGTATGTGGTGTCTCTTTATCATGTAGTTTACAAATAAGAAAACCACACATGAGAGGAAACACATGACCTGCCCACAGTTGCACAACTTTACAGGTGGATCCGGATTTGAACTCGTGTCTGAACACCTGCATCTGAAAATCCACACTGGTCCACTTGGGTTGCTGTACTAAGCACCACAGGCAGAGTGGCGTTAACAACAGAAATTTATCTCTTTATGTTCTGGAGCCCAGAATTTCAAGGTGCTGACCAGCTGGGCTTCTGATGTTGGCTAGCTTGGGGTCACCCCCTCACTATGAGTTCACATGACCTCTTCTTTGTATGTTCAGAGGTAGAAAGCCAGCTTTCTGGGGTCCCTTAGAAGGATGCCACTTTACCTTGAGGACTATACTCTTAAAAGCCATCTGGAGCTCAGCATCCCCGAAGGCCCCATCATACCATCATGCTGAGGGGCAGGGTTTAGACATAGGAATTAGGGAGTGATGCATAGTTCAGCACACAGCCAAACCTTGCTCTGTACCATGTTGTGGTGTCTAGGAGAAGTCTTATTGGGAGAACTTATGTTCCCTTTTTATTTTTACCCAAAAGTCCTTAGTAAGTCCATCAATTATTGTGTTCTTCCCCCCACCCCAAGAAATAGGATCCCTACAGATATTCTATACAGTTTAGGGGTACCATTGAAGGTACCTCTATCTTTAGCCTGGTAGGAACTACAGAGGTTGAGGTTTGGAACAACAGCCCAGGTGTGATTTGAGCCTGGAATAAGCTGTAGCTTTTAGAAAGCAGAGCTTGGCTTCTGTTTGCCTCTGACATTTTTGCTTTTTGGCTTCTTTTAACTTAGTGGCTGGAGTGGAGACAGGATTCCCTAACACAGAGGCATAGAGTACATCTGGGTATGTGACCTTGTATCTTAGTTATGGTCCTGTTGCTGTGAACAGACACCATGATCAAGGCAATGTTTATAAAGAAAAATATTTGGGTGGCGGGAACATTGCTTAAAAATTCAGAAGGTTGGTCCTGGGACATCACGATGGGAAGCAGACAGGCATGGCATGGGAGCAGTAGCTGAGAGCTTTGCTTCCTGATTCACAAGTAACAGGTGGAGAGGCACTGGCCTGGAGTGGATTTTTGCAACTTCAAAGCACACCTCCTCCCAGTGGCAGAACTCCAACAAGGCCATGCCTCCTAACTGGGGGACCAAGCATTCAAACATACAAACCTATGGAGTTCATTTTCATTCAAAAGACCACACCTGGCCACCTCAAATTCCATAAAGCAAGCCAGGCAACGTGCTTCCACACTGGTAAGCGTATGTAGACACACACAGCTGCCCAGTGACCTCAGTACTGAAGTGGAAGTGCTGCTTTCCCCACAGTCTGACTGTCGCAACCTTTGACTGTCCTTCTCCTAAGTCCTGTTTGCAGGATAGATCTGTACTTTTAACATGGTAGGGGGCATAAAGGTGGACAATACAGGAATGTTGCATAGAGGATGTGTTAGGAGGGAAGGCTGAGTTGTCCCCAGGCTCACTCTTCAGTTAATTCTATCAGCCCTACTATGTGGTCTATCCTTTCTAGGCTCAATAGAATGCTTCAGTGTAAGAGGGCCAGACACTACTGGATTCAGAGCCTGGGGAATCCAGACTAGTTAGGCCCTGTCAGCTTGAGGAATTTGCTAAATTTTTCTGTCTGTTTTTCCCTTTCATTAAATGTGGGTAATAATAGTATCAACCTCATCTTGCTTAAGTGTCCTTAGCCAAAAGTCTGATACAAAAGAAATGTTCAATGAATGTTAGACTTTCTCTATACTATTGTGATGAGTGCTTAAGAGTAATAATAAAAGGTTAAATGCTGTGACCAAACCCACAGGGCCAAATGATGAATTGTCCTGGGGACAGAACCAGCATGACATCTCCCTAGTGTTTTGGATATGAGGTAATCTCACTTTGAACTTGAGAGCTGGATGGGCTGCTCAAAGAGTGTGTGCTTGGAACTGAAGGTTGGGTGAGGCTGAGTTCTTACAAGGACAGCCAGCTATTTCTTCTTTCTGTGGAGACCAAGTTGAAGAGGAAATGACTCTCTTGGTTCTCCATTCTATTCAGCCAAGCAGTAAAAAACTTTTTGATGATCACCCAAGTCACCAAGTCCTAAATCCTCTCCCCTGAGACTGATCCCAGCCAGGCTTGGCCCCCTTCCTTTTTTCTCCTCTACCTTCCCATCTTCCCCGCCCCACTGCCATTTTGTGTGTGTGTGTGTGTGTGTGGTGTCTGTCTGTCTGTTGCTGTCTATGTCTGTATGTACGTTTGAGGTGTGGGCACAGGTTGAAATCAAATGTCTTCCTTAACTGCTTTCCATCTTATTAATTTTATTTCTGGTCTCCTTGGGTGCCTACATGCATGTGGTCTATCATAGACACAGACACACAGATAAACACACACACACACACACACACACATGTTAGGGTTTTCACCTTTTGTTGTTGTTGTTGTTGTTGCAGGGGAAGGGGGAGGCGGGGGGGCACTGAACCCAGGACATCTATTTGAATAAGCTGGGTACCAATGAAATCTAGGAAACTGCCCTGATCCCAGTGCTGGCATTACAGATCCAGGCCACCATGCTCAGCTCTTCCATGGGTCTTGGGATCTGACTCAGGTCCTCGTGTGTGTGCAACGGCACTTGACTGACAGCTCTCATGACTCTCTTTCTAGTGATGTAATTAGGATGTACCTGGGAGAAATGGATGCTTGAAAGTAGGATGGGCAGAAAGCAGGTGCACTTGTGTAACCGGGCCTTACAGTTCAGTCACTGCAAATGTTGGCCTTTTCTTTTAAGACGTGTCATTGAAAAGACTGTCTTTGCGGATAGCCTTTGAAGTTGTACAGGGAAGAACTTTGCTCCAAGTGTGGCCGAGTTCTAAAACATAATATTGAATTCATAGACAAGTATTTCCAGACCTTAGGAGCAAGTCCATCCAAAACAGAGTGGCCAGTTTTCCTCCATATGAAAGACAAGGCACCTGTTTTGTCAATATGAAAACCATAAATCAGAATCTTTTCTATTTGCAACTGCCTTAGGAAGCAGAACATGACACAATATCTCCAAAGGCAAGGAGGTGACCTTTCTGAAGAGAATGATTTTGGCCAGATTGCCAGTCTTCACTGTCCACGGTGCTGGCTCAGGTTGCATGCCTTGCTGTCTAAATTCTCTGGAGCTTGGATACGGTGTTTTAATATTCCACGTTCACCCCTGACAGGCATGGCCAAGTCCTGATGTGGATCGAATTCTTCCTTAGGAAACTATACTGTTATGTGGCTAGCAAGAGCGGGAACAGTGAGAAAATAAAGATCACCATTTCCTGTTTCTCATGAGAACCTGGGTTGGGGTGCGTAGGCAGAGGGACTGTGAGCACCAGACTCGCCTGCAAGAAAGATGCCACAACAGGATCCTTCTGCACACGTTTATTGGGAGAGCTTGATTGCAGAGGCGAAAAGACCCCTCAGCCCCAGAACTGGCGCTGCTTATATAGGCCTAGGAGAGGTGTGTCTACACCTGATTGGTTATGCTTTCAGTACCTCATTTACATGTCCACACCCGATTGGTTATGCATTCAGTACCTCATTTACATGCCCTGGACCAGGCAGTGACTCAGCAAAAAACTCTACTGCACATGCGCACATTGATTGTTTACCCAAACTTATGGGTGGTGGCCAGAGGTAGCCAGTGCCCCCTTGTAATGGTGTATGTGGCTTCCCACAAGGGACTATTGGTGCTGTTACTCACTTATCGTTTGTTGTTGGTGGGCTCTTGCTTGGTCCTCAACATGTTCCCGGGCATCCATTGAGACAGGTGGATCTGAGCTTGTATTAAAGAAGAGCTGGGCAGGGAGACATTGCCTGATGTTTTATGTGGTGGCAGCAAATGGGCACATCGTTAGACTGGAGATGGGATTGATCCCTAAACTGAAACTGAAGGAGTTGGCAGTCTGGTACACAGGGCAGCAAGGATGTAACTTTCCGTTTCTTACCCGATATCCTCAGCTCCCAGGGAAGACTCTTAGTCTGCAAAAATAAACATTCACAGGTAAGGCTTTTGGAAGCTGGTGACAAGTTATCTGCAGCTGGCCTGAGGCGGGACATGTGCATTCCTCCTCTCTCCAGTCACACCACTTCTGTTCTTGGGGAGGAAGGTAATGGCATAAAGAGAGGAGCCCCAGAGATGTTTAAGGAGAAGAGGCTCCGGTGACTGTTGATCTTTGGCCAGTCTGAGCTGAGACTTCCATCTGAGGACTCCAGTGCTCAGATCCCAGAGGGTAATCCACCTTAGAGGGTTCCATCTGTCTGAGCTTGCTGGCTGTAGTGGGAACCACAGCTGGGAAAAGCAGGGGGCTGAGAAGAGGGGGATCCTAAGTCCCACCGAAGGGTGGTGAATGAAACCAACGCCGACAGTGTGAAGCAATTCCTCGGGGCAGTGGCTGTAGCAAGTACCTGCTGAGCAGAATGTGCCAGGCCCTGCTGGGCTGTGTGTGTGGACTCACCCTTGTACAAGCGTCATGCTCACAGGTTGGATGCCGTCTCCCTGGTGTATGTGGGTGAAAGTACAGGTTCACAGAGGTAGACTAGCTCGCTGGGGCCATCTCAGCATGAAGTGTTGGGACTTTTAACCCAGCTTGCCATGTTGTCAGAAGACACTAGAGTCCTGTAGTGTTGTCACTGGCCACATTCTGGCTGGATACACCTGGGTATGGCCTCACTAACAGATCTTGAAGTAGGTGTGGTTGGTGGGATGATGTCTTTAAAAAGAAAACCCTAGTTTGGGTGGAACCAAGGTTTTCTTGCCTTGTCTTCCTCCCTCCCCTCCCCTCCCCTCCCCTCCCCTCCCCTCCCCTCCCCTCCCCTCCCCTCCCCTCCCCTCCCCTCCTCTCCTCTTTCTTTTTGAGATGTGTCTCATTCTATAACCCCAGCTAATGTGGAACTCACCTTGAAGACCAGGCTGGTCTTAGACTACCAGAGATCCTCCTGGCTCTGCCTCTCAAGTCCTTTATGACTTGACTGATGACAAGTGTACCACCAGGTCAGGCCCCTGAGATCTGCCTTTTGAGCTCATCTGGTTCTGCCTGATCTCACACCTTGTGCTGTAGTTGAGAAACTTGTCCTTGGGGGCCAGAAGATCCTTAACAATAAGTGGCAACTGGAGACCAAATTGGTCTAAAAATTGTTTAGAAATCTACCCCTCTTCTCTAAAATTCAAGGTCTCTCTAGACTGTCTGGAAAGTTCCTGTCTGGCAATATAAGATCCACATCCCAGGCTTAGGCCAGTCAGGGGTCCTAAGACTTGCTTGCTGATTTTAGAGGAATTGTGCCCCCCCCCCTTGTTCCCAACAGCCATACTCCCTCCCTCCCCAGCTTATTTTCTTCCTTTGTAGACATAGAGTACTGCCTCCATGGGCAGAGGAGGGCAACATGGAAGATTCCCACCTGAGAGGCTGTTGGAGTACTGGAGTGTGTGCAAGCTGCTCCACACAGCATGTATCTCATAACTAGGAACTTAGCTTGTGCCCATTATTGAGTGTCTTTCTTTTCTTCAGTGTTCTCACTGATACCCATTGGGGTAGAAACTGGTAGTGATGTGCCCCATTCAAGGACACTGACTCCAGTGCATCCCAGTGGAATAGGTCAAAGGACTTTGAAAGGCGAGCTTTTGTATGCTATGTCTTAAAAGGCTGTTGCCTCCAAACAAGGCTTGTTGTGGGTGCTAGGTAGGATCTTCAGAGGAAGAACAGTCAGGTTGGCTGAGTACAGCTATTACACCTGGCTTGAAGCCTGCCTGGAGGACCTTGCTGTTCCTGGATTTTTGAAGCAGTTGAGGCAGGACCCACAAAGGGGCTAGGGAGAACTTGGGGTAGCCAACCATTTAAGAATTGGTATTGCTCTCTTGACCTCATCCTAGCTGAATGGTGGCACCTGCCCAAAGTGGCCTGCTCATCTCTAATGTTAACCCGGGGAGGCAATTAAAGCAAGCTGACAAACAGAAGGGCTTGGTTGTCTGTTCCTCCACCCCTCAGCCCTTCACCCCTACATGCAGGGAGGATTGGTGGTTGGTGAGTCAGGTAGCTTCTGACAGTCCCTTCTGCCCTGTGCCTGTGCTGGCTGGAACCCGACTTTGGAGCAGCCTGCTTTACTTTCAGGCCAACAAGAGTGAAGACTGTGTTGGCAGCGTGGGATGAGGAGGAGATCCAGGGTCTAGGTCAACCTTCTTATTACTGCAACCCTTTAATACAGTTCCTCAGGTTGTGGCAACCTTTAGCCATATGGTAACTTAACTGTAAAGTGGTTCTGTTGCTACTTCATAACTGTACTTTTGCTGGTGTTATGAATTAGAGTGTAAATATCTGCTATGCAGGATTATCCGATACATGATCCCCAAAGAGGTCTCGACGCATGGGGTTGAGAAACCCTGGACTATGTCATCACAGGAAGTCCTGTGAACTGGGGCGGCAGCTCAGCTGGTCAGGGTGGGCAGGTTTCAGGGTGAGACAGTAGAGCCCAGTACCTTGTTCCCTCTTTTTCCCAGTTATAGCTCCTTCTGCCTTCTCACTGAACTTCATGCTATTTCTGCTTTCACTGGGCTCACATGTCCCACATAAACATTTCCTTCCCATTGCTTTTGGCTCCCTAACTTCCTTCTAACTCAGCTGCTTGTGGTGGCGTGGCTGTGGGCAGAAGTCTGTTGTCAGAAGAAGCCAGGGACCTGGGAATGTGAAACTGTGGGTGTGGCCTGGACCACATGCCCTTCCACATCAGCCTCCAGCCTCAGCAGCCCTTTCCCCCTTGCCTTGTCTACCCTTTAACTCTTTGAGGGCTATGCTCTTAACCTACCACTGCTGCTCCACTCACATGTTTCCCAGGGCCTACATCTGAGGTTGGGCAAGGCCTTTCTACTGTCCTGGGAAGGAGTCAAGGAGGAGAAGGATGGAGTTGCAGAGCTGTAGGCTTCAGAGTCAGCCAGACCTTGGAGAATCCTTATGGCCAACCCTTGCAAGCCTTACCACAAGTCAGAAGTCCACCTACAAAAGACAAACTCGACTGCCTCTCGCAGCCATCCTATCCTGTGGGTGTCTCACTATCCACAGATTTTCAGAGGACTGAGGTCACACGCATTTGCTTTGCCTGCTCCCTGCTCAGTATCAGGGAATTGGCCATCAGTACTCAGACCCAGGCAGCTGCTTCCAGACTTAATGAGCTGCAGTCTCTTAGGTCATCCTGGTTAGAAGCAGGGCTGTTTCTGCTCCTCTGCAGATACTGCTCAGGCTAAACCACAGAAATACAAATGCTGTGCATATCAGGGCCTGACACTTGTGAATAGTAAATTGACTTAGAAAATGAGACACTGTCCCAGGTACAGTTCGTGCTTATTCCTTATTATTTTAATTTGTTCCAGCAAGTAAACAGCAAGTAAAAGCTGTTGTCAGGGAAGGAATCTGAGGCCAAACTGGGGAAAATAGAAGGTAGGTTCCCAGGATTCTAGGCTTCTGAGCTGCACAGGAACCCATGTTTAGGTACTAGCAACCCAGAGGTTTATCCCTTTTGCAACTTAGGAACTGTTGGGTACCATCTCATGAATCCAGCCATCTTCTGCCTAATTTTCTCTTCTTTCTATGCGTTACCCATGAACTAGATCAGATAAACACTGTGAGCCAGATAGTGAGGGTAGGAGGGGAATTACCTTTGACTGATTTAGACCAGTATCTCTGATGCCTTGATTGTATGTGTGGGACTGTGTGTGTGTGTGTGTGTGTGTGTGGTGTGTATGACTTGTGTTTGTATGTGGTGTGTATGTCTCTGTATGTCTTGTCTGTGTGTATATGTGTTTTTGTGTGTACATTTCTCTGTATGTGTGTGGTGTGTTTAGGTGTGTCCTATGTGTATGGTGTGTATATTTGTGTGTGTGTCCCTGTGTGTGAGAGTATGTGTAGTGTGCTTGTATGTATATTTCATGTCTGAGTGTATATGTATATGTGTATATGTTCGTGGGCTTCTGTATATCTGTGTGTCTCTGTATATGTGTCTGTGTGCATATGTATTTGTGTATATGTGTGTGTGTCTCTGCTTATATGTATGCAGGCGCATGTATACATACATGTGGACCTTGGGTGTCATTTCTTAGGAGCCATCCATCCTGTTTTCTGAGTATCAGTGACTTGGCCTCACCAGATCTGGCCAGCAAGCCACAGGATTCTTCCCTGTTCCCATTTCCTCAGCTCTGGGGTTACAAGTATATGCCACCTGTTTTTTTTTTTTTTTTTTTTAGTCTAGTTCTAGTCTCCAACTCGGGTGCCCAGTGTCATTCTTAGGAAATCTCAGCTTTTAAGCGGGGCGTGATGGTGCACGCCTTTAATCCCAGCACTCGGGAGGCAGAGGCAGGCAGATTTCTGAGTTCGAGGCCATCCTGGTCTACAGAGCAAGTTTCAGAACAGCCAGGGCTACACAGAGAAACCCTGTCTCGAAAAACCAAAAAAAAAAAAAAAAAAAAAAAAAAGAAAAAAGAAAAAAAAAGAAAAGGAAAGAAAAGAAATCTCAGCTTTTGTATGAATGGTCAGGGAGGAGAAGACCTTTGCCTGAGTTCGGTTTCCTCTCCTTTTCCTCTCCTGGTATCATATCTAACACATATCAGGTTTCTAGTAAATTATTATATAAATCGAATAGTTGATTAGTGGGCTTTCTATTCTCCTTGCCAGTTTCTCTTTTCCGTTTCAGCGGAGAAGGGACACAGAGTATAGCCATAAGAGGGGCAGCATCTACTAGATTCCCCTGGGGATGGCAGTGTCATTTGAGTCAGGGTCAGAGTCTGGGCTCTGGCTGCCCTAAGAAGCTAGACTCTGCCACATATCCTCAATAGGTAATTTAAAAACAGGCAATGGTGAAATGCAGGGAGAAAAAAAAAAAGATTGATTCAATATAGTGATGCTGAAAGGAGAGCAAAAGGATCTAGTGGTGCATCTTTGGGGTCCCTGGCATAAGAATTTAGGCTTAAATAAAGGCAAGAAGTATGCATAACTAAGCAGTCTTGGTCAAGATGTGGTCCTGATTATCACAACCCACCATTGTCTCCGATCCAGACTGGACTATAAGATACTCTGACAATTGGCAGACTACATGAAATCTCTTTCTGGAAGACAAATGTCCCCTTTGACTGGCACCTGGGTTCTGTATTTTCCTCATTTGAGCATGGGATTCCTGGGGAAATTCCAGTTCCTTAAGGACTATTGTCTTCGTAGTCTGATGGGTTATGGGAAGGATACAAGTGTCTCTTTCAAATGTCTTTATTGTCAGGATGGCCATAGACCGAGGTGGAAATATGGGAGACCTCTTTGGTTTTTTTTGTTTGTTTGTTTTTCGAGACAGGGTTTCTCTGTGTAGCTCTGGCTGTCCTGGAGCTCACTTTGTAGACCAGGCTGGCCTCGAACTCAGAAATCCGCCTGCCTCTGCCTCCCGAGTGCTGGGATTAAAGGCATGCACCACCACGCCCGGCTATGGGAGACCTCTTAACTCTCAGTTTGGCTGACATGTGAGTAGAGCTTTTTTTTTTTTTTTTTTTTTTAGGAGCTGCCCTTTCCTTGATAGACAAGGACAAGCAGAGTAGACAGTGTAGAGGCAGCTGTGTAACCTGACTCGGCTGTGGTCTACCCACAGGCTGACCAGCCATCGCTGCTCCCATCCCTTGGCCCTGCCCCATTTCCTCACCTCCTCTTCCTCATCTGAGTCCCCTTGGATCAGCGGTCCTCAGGTTATCAGCCCAGGGAGGGATGGAAGCTCAGGTTCTCAAACTTTTAGGATTCTGTCACCCCTATGCCTGCCTGCTTCCTGATATTACACTCTTGCTTGGAACTTAACTTCCACAGTCCTTTCTTGGGTTTCAGACTGGGGCAGTGGGCCATGCCAGCTGACAGAAGAACTGGTAAGGAAGTAGAATAGTTCAGAACACTGATTGATGTGTTTATAAAAAGATAAAGAGAGGAGGGGTATGTTCGGTGGAGGTATAGTCAGGTATGGGGGAAGGGGTACATCTTTGAGGCCTTGCTGAGGGACCATCCACCTAACTGTATAGTATAGAATAGAGTCTATTCAGGGCATGGGGAGGGGAGTCAAGAGGGTAGTAGAGGGAGAGAGAGAGAGAGAGAGAGAGAGGTAACATGAGCACGTAGAGAGAGGGGGAAAGGGGTGAGGGGACAGAGAAGGAGCAGGAAGGCAAGAGCAAGAGAAGGAGCAGGAGGGAGCAAGCAGCCCCTTTTATAGTGAGTCAGGCATACCCGGCTGTTTCCAGGTAACTGTGGGGCGGAGCTTAGACAGAATGCTAACACCAATAAAATGAGTAATTGAGAATGGCAGGAGTTGGAACTAGCTCCCGACCACGTTCCTGTCCTGGGGCACATGACCATAACACCCCACTAAGAGGACCATGACAACATAGAGCTTAGAGTTCTCCATGCTAATGTGGTATCTAGACAAGCCCCAAGTATTTAGCCAATGTGCTTCCTGCAAAAGGTATTTAATCTCTGGTTCACCCTGAGTAAGTCGTATGCATCCTCATCTGACGTGAATAAAGCAGTTAGGACAAGCAAGGACTATGTTCTTTTTCAAGGACCATCGTGGGGGATTGCCTTCGTCATACAGAGCCATGCCTATGTCTCCAGTAGAAGCCCCTTCATGGGGGTTTCTTCCCAAGGACCACAGACTAGATTAGACTAGGGTAATGAGACAGTATGTTTGTATGACTGTGAGTCCATCTAACTTCAGGGAATCCAGTTTGCCAAGGTGTTGCCTGGCCCTCCTTAATTTCTAGTCAAAGCTTCAGGGTCCTCAAATCTGTTCCCTGGGGAAGGAGAGGAGATCACAGACAGAGCCTTGTGTTTTTCTGTGTTTATTTTGAAAGTGTTCCGTGTGTCTAAAACTCAGGGTGCCTCCAGAATTCCCAGAAGCAGAGATTGCCAGCACAAGACTCACACATGTTCAAGCCAGTCACAATTCCAACACAGATGGGGAAAGGGCTCTTAAGACCTACTCCTCACCACTCCCACATCAGAGGAGCTATGACAGCTAGTGACAGAGGAGAGAATCGTTTTTTTTTTTTTCCTTTGGGGTGTGGTCACTAGTAACCTGGTTTTCTCTGCTCTGTTAAGACTCTCTGGAAATACTTGGAGGCATGTTTCTATGATGAACTGATAGTCCATAAAGTTGATGATGAAGGTTAACAATCACAGACATTGATTCCACAACATGCCGTTTGGTCACAGTGTTATGTTAGTCCCTCAGCGTTGTGTGGCATGCTCTATCTGATAGGACTTGGCTCTTCTTCACAAGTGTGGCTTCTTCACCCAGGGTCTTGAGACTTGCTAGCAGACACAGAGGCTGTCAGGAGGCATTTTTGCTTCTTGGTCATAAGTAGACTCCTTGCTTCATTTGGTTTGAAACTTCCATGGTTGTGGTACTAACAGCTCAGTTCTGTATTCTCCCCCAATACATGCCTAGTACCATGGAGATCAGAAGATGGCATAGGAGCCTCTGGAACTGGAGTCACAGATAGTTGTACATTTATAATCTAAGGTGATAGACTCTCTCCTGTACCAGGTGACCTGGGCAGGCCTTAGACAAAGGGCCCTCTCCTGCGAGCTGCAGCTGCAGCATCCGTAAGACTGGGTATAAAATAAGATTATTGTGAACCTCCGTGTGGGTCCTAGGAATAGAACCTGGGTCCTCTGCAAGAGCAGCAAGTGCTCTTAGTGGCTGAGCCATTTCTTCATTCCCCGCCCAATAGCTTTTGGTACATTTCCATCTCTCATCAGACTTGTCCACAACTCAGAGACCCCTGGGATGGACTGATAGAGTGAGTGGTTCTTAGATTGCCAGTCGTTACATTGAATCTCAAAATGCTTCATCTGTTCGCTAATGGAGGGGGTGCTGTGGGAAAAGGGAGGTATTTTTCATGTGTTTTTCATCTTCCCACACTTTTCTGGAAATTTCAAACCTGAGCGTTTCTTCTGTCCCCAAATTCTTGTTCCTGATTCATGCACATAATGGCATATTGCTGTCATTGCCTGCTGATTCGTCAGTTACATGTGTGAGCAAGCTTTGGGGGAAGTTAATACCCAGCAAGATTGTCAGAAATGTGAGCATTTGCTCCTTAATAACCATAGCAGGTGGGAGAGGCGATGAGAACATTCGAGTCGGGGAGATTTTGTTCCCTAGAGAACTCACTGGCTTCCAGGAGCCTGTTTTTCTTGTTTTGTGCTTTTTCTCACCTTGTCTGGATCAGATCCAAGATGGATCAGTAGGGAGATGGATCAGTAGGGAGGGGGCCCACTTTTTTTTTCACAGGGGAAGAAATCTGGGTCCAGATCTCTATGTATTCATTTATATTTTTAGCACTTAGGATGCTTTCTTTCTTTTAAAGATTTATTTATTTATTATGTGTAAGTACACTGTAGCTGTCTTCAGACACTCCAGAAGAGGGAGCCAGATCTTGTTAGGGATGGTTGAGAGCCACCATGGGGTTCCTGGGATTTGAACTCCCGATCTTTGGAAGAGCAGCTGGGTGCTCTTACCCACTGAGCCCTCTCACCAGCCCCCTTAGGATGCTTTCATATTGCCTTCTGAATGCATTTATTAATATCTACATTCCCCCACCTGAGAGTGGGAGTCATGAGAGCAGAGACCTTGTCTGTCCTTTTCACCCTGGTCTGTGCTGATGCTAGAACAATTTGTGGGAACATATCGGGCAACTCAGTGAATGTGTTGCCTAGGTAACCAGAAACCCAATTCTCCTTACTGTGGTCCCTTTTATAGATTGACCCAGTACATTCAGGATGAGGTAAGACCATTCCAACATATCCTGAACGTGGATTTCAAGTCTAGGTGTCTCTGATGGACTTAGAGGACAGGAGATAATGGAATTGTAGGAAAAGGTGTTCAGTTCACAGAGAAGGTCCAGATTTGAACCTTGACTCTTGGCTAATGGATAAATGGAGGTGGGCATGATTTCTATATCTATGAAAGTTGTAACGATTATACCACCCTGCATATACTTGAAATCTTTGGATGGGAAATGTATAAAAAAATGTGTTTTAGACTTAAAAATGCTTATAAATGTTATCACTGCAGTAACACAGGGGTGGAAGGCTCTACCAGGACCTAGCAGAGAGCATTCCTTCCTCCAGCCTCGGTTCCCCCCCCCCCCCCGCCCTGTGCTAATGGTACACACATTGTCTTCCATGATGAGTCTGTTATCATTATTCTTTGGACTCCATCAGCAGCAGCTATGATGGCATCAATAGCTGCCTGAGTCTGATTCTGTGTTTCTCTCTCCCCAGGCGGCTGCTGAAGAGTGAACTTGGATCATTCATTACTGACTATTTCCAGGTAAGCTTGGAAGGTCCCAGCGCCCATTATTCTACATTGCAGTTCACCTACCCACAGGGAGGGGCATCCATGCTCAGTGCCTGCTCCTTCAGGGCCTAGAGTTACATGGGCTGCAGGAGCTGCTGCACCCACTTGGCCCCTGATGTTAGTGGAGCTCAGTTAGATCCCTTGCAGTCTCGGGCTTTTGAGTCTCAGGACTCATTTATACTGTTAGAGACTATTGCTCCTTTGGGTTCCATCTGTCCGTCCTTATCATATGAGAAATTGTGCCTCGGAAGCTCTAAAATACGTCTTTAATTAACTTACAGAAAAACAATTTTTCTTTTTTTCATAAAAAAAAAAGTTTCCAGAATAAACCAGAAGAGCGGCACATGGCCTGCTTTCTAGAAGGCTCTTTTCTCCTCCCTGCTGCTTACTCTGGATTGTGTATTCCACATCACGCAGTCCCTGGAGAACTGCACTGTCCAGCCCTGGGACACAGGCAGGAAAAGGCAGAATCCACTTGATATTCCTGAAGACATAGATTTCCACCAGAGGACCGTGACTTCCACCACTGCCCTAGATCCCGCCTGCCTATGTGTGGTGTCTAGTTGGGTTATGTGCCCTGTGAACAGTTTATTTCTTGTCACTAGGCCTCCTGGTCTGTTCTGTTGACAACAGGATTGGTATGACAGGCAGACTTCCCTTCTGCCTATGCATTGTTGTGGGGCTAAGAAATCCAAAGTCCCAGGTATGTGTGGGTGTGTCTGTCTGTCTGCTCCCCTGTGTGTGTGTGTGTTTGCAAAGGACAGTTTCTAAGTCATAGACATAAGCTGCTTCGTTACCTCTGAGCAGAGATGTTGATAGTGAGTAGCCGGCTATGTGGCCCTCCCATGACGTCAGCTCCTGCTTTTCACTCATTTGCTAGGTGGGTCTGGGCAAGCTGCTTTATTTCTGACTGGCTCAGTTTTCTTGTTTGTAAGATGAAGACAAAAATATAGTTTACCCTATTATGCGGTCTACATGAAATAACAGCGGTGGAGAACACAATGCTAGTTGTAGCATGTAACAAAACATAGCATGTAACATGGCAACATAACATGGTGGTGATGATCATGGACCTTGCTACAGGCTACCCAGGTTCAGGAACCAGCACGGCCATTTACTGAGTGTGTTGCTGGGAGCAAGTTGCCATTTCTCTCTCTTTCAGTTTCCTCTTCTACAAAACCAGGACCTAACCTTTAGGACCTACCCATATAGGGTTGCTGTAGGAACTAAATGCATTTTTATTTACAAAGCCTTACGGGCTAGCACAATAAGAGAGTAAGTGTTTGTTAAATTTATCCTGGTTCTTATTTCTTATGCTGAGGCACAACCCCATCCATTCGAATGGGAAAGGAACGTTAAAAACACATAGGCTTTTGGTGGTAGTTTGTTTTGTGTTATTTTGTGTCCAAGTAGAGCACAATTTTAAGACTGTTTGGAGAGATTTTTGCAGTTAGAAAGTGGGACATCATTTTGTTTATTGACTCAGTATCAGGAAGTATTCAACTCTTTTTTTTTGTTGTTGTTCTTTTCGAGACAGGGTTTCTCTGTGTAGCCTTGGCTGTCCTGGAACTCACTCTGTAGACCAGGCTGGCCTCGAACTCAGAAATCCGCCTGCCTCTGCCTCCCGAGTGCTGGGATTAAAGGAGTGTGCCACCACGCCCGGCAGTATTCAACTCTTATGTCCACTATTAAAGGATGACAGATGTCAGTCAGCTAAACGCAAGCTCATATACACGTGTGTATTTTCACGTGTGTGCACTCTTGCACACACATGCATAGACAGACACACACACACAGAGAGAGAGAGAGAGAGAGAGAGAGAGAGAGAGAGAGAGAGAGAGAGAAACAGTAACCCTAAATCTAGTTAGATCAGGACCCAGTGGAAACCTGAAATTCAGTCAGGTTACCCTCTGCTGCATGGAGCTGTTAAGGGGGCTGGGGGGAGGGGGGATGAAAACTTAGAATGTGATAGTGAGTCCTAACTGTGAATCATCTTATTTGCCCTTCACTCAAAGGTCAGCCTCTACCTCACTCTGCTCCCCTGTGGTCTCTATTGATTGGTTTGAAGGCAGGCTACTGAAAATAGTTTTTTTTTTCTTCATATGTCCTGAAGAAAGGAGCCTGCCGGGCTGGGCTGCCTTCTGCCTTGACATTTGAAAGAGATGGGGTCCCTGTGGTTTCAGTCAAGTTTTAAATGCCAGCTGTTGTTTGGCCTTGGGGGCTACCCCTAGGCCGGTAGGAAGGGTGTGTCTGGTGGGGACTTGTGCACATGGGAAGCCCTGAGGTTTTGGGAGGTGGCTAATACTGCTTACAAAGATGCCAGATACTTCAAAACTAATAACCACATGCCATTTCCTACCAGGAACCTAACCAGAGAAGCTGCTTGGTGAACACCACGTCTTTTTCTCGGGGTGTGGTGTGGGGAATGCTTTTTCAGAACTTTGAATTCGGGATTTTTCTTATTTAGGGTGCTAAACTGGAAAAAGCCTCGTCTAGACACACTTATAATGCAGTTTGTTTTTTTTTTTAAGTTGTGGGTGTTTGTTTCCAGCCCCACCCCTCCCCCCAATGTTTTTAAGCATTTACTTTCCTTCCGTTTACCTCTGTCAACGTTTTAGGGTTGTCAACAATACATATCAGAAGGGACATTTAGGGGCCTAGATGTGGCAGAGAATAACATCAGAGGTGGGCTTAGAAAATGTTTGCTTTATCCCTTATTGTCATGCCAGAGAAAGTCTATGCCATCTTCTCCAGGACTTGGCAGCCTCCTTAGTTAAGAAAAAGGGAGCTAACCTTGATGTTAGTTAATTTCTGAGCGAGTTTTCCACTAGTGGTAAGGGGTGCTGCTACCGGTTTCTTTTAGCACGCAGTGACAATTTTGACAAGCAGCTTAAAGAAAAAAAATGTTCATAAAGGATAACAATGCAGGTGTTCCTGCCTGTGGCCACCGTGGTGAAGGTAGTTCAGGAGACATTCAAGTGGGAAGACTGGGGATGGGTACTGCTGAGGTTTTCAAATCTGCACAAGAAATCTCCACGCAACAAGGAGTCACTGGGATCAGGGAAGCTTCACAACATTCCAGGGGCAAAGCCCCAAGAGGCTCAAACAAAGGATCTGGAGCTAAGCACGGGAGGGCGAGCCTTGAGAAGCCGAGCCCTAGGACAATCAGGAAAGTCCCTCAACCCCCGTTGTTTCAGAAGAATGTAAACAAGCTCTCTCAGCGTGAGGTCTGCTCGATGCCCACCCCCCACCTCAGCGTGTGGTCTGCATGACCCTCCCCACCCCCAAACCTGCTTTTGAAAGTTGGCTTTGCCCTTTTGTGGGACCCTCCTCTCCTGGTGAGAGCTTGCCACTTGCAGAGTCATAGCCAGAGCTCTTGCTGTCTGGGTCTCTACCTTAGAGCAAGTAAGCATTTTTATTTTACAATTTTAAAGAAAGAACATCCACAGTGAAGAATAATGAAAATGACCTGGGGTGAGGGCAGAGACAGCAGGTAAAAAAATTCGGCTTATCTCTGCTCTGCACACAGAGAAGACAGCCTGTTTGGGCGGCAGGAACCTGAATAGATTTCTGAGAGACAGTGGCCAGAAAAATCTTTGACATTTCCAGCATTGACTCTCTTCCCCCTCCCCGCTGTCTGTTTTGAATTGTGCCTGAGAGGAAAATTGAGGTTTCGGGGTAGAACTCTATCCCAGTGACGGCCTGGAGGGATAATTGGTTCTCTGGCGTGTTTGAAAATGGATATTATAAAATGATCTGCATTCTTGGATTCCTTAGTAAGGTATCTCTGTGGTTCAAAGTATGGGGGAGCGGGGTGACGAATACCTCCGTTTCTCAGTTCTGCATCTGTGGGTTGCTCTGTTTGCTACAAGTCTCGCCCCGAGCTCAGAAAGTTCCATTTCTTTTGGATTGCTTCATAGAGAAACTAAAGTCAAGGGCTCTGAGCAAGGGACTGTTAGGGGAGCAGGGGACAGGGACAAAGCAGTTGTCAATAGGTCATAGATGCCTGGCTATGTTTGTGTGTGTGTGTGCCTGTGTGTGCATGCACATACATACATGCACATGTGAATTGGCGTACACATGTTTGTGAACTTAAAGGTATGTTCATAATTTGTTTATCTGATGGTTGCAAGAGCCCCAGGAGACTGATCATCGTTGTGCCAGGGAAACGTGCTCTTGGCAGTAGCCGAGAGAGGAGACCCAGGGCTAGGGGTCCCAGACAGAATGGAGTTTAAAGCTGTGGCACTGACTGACGATGGATATCATGCATGTCAGGGTCTTCAGATCAGATCCAGAATAAATAAATATAAATGAGTAAGATAAATAATTATGAAGATGGGCCAGGGTGAGGAGAATATCTCTTGCGATTTTCAAATCCAAACCAGATGAGGAAGATAAGGTACGATTTCCATTTTTGATCCCTCTCAGAAGACTTCTGTAGTAAGCCATATTTCCTAGAAAGAAATGGAGACTGTGAGGTGGGCAGCTGGGAAGGAGGGGACTTCCATGCATTCTCTGTAGGTTCAGCGTGGGGCACAATGGCGCCTGATAGGGAGGGTGGGTGAGGATTGCGTTCTCTTTAGGTAAGAAGGTCACTAGGGCCGGGCGGTGGAGGCGCACGCCTTTAATCCTAGCACTTGGGAGGCAGAGGCAGGCGGATTTCTGAGTTCGAGGCCAGCCTGGTCTACAAAGTGAGTTCCAGGACAGCCAGGGCTATACAGAGAAACCCTGTCTCGAAAAACCAAAAAAAAAAAAAAAAAAAGGTCACTAGGATTGAGGTTTGAATGGTATTCAGGACAAAGGCAAGGTGAAGCCTGTATACAAGGAGTGGCCTAGAAGTTCCTGGTGGCCACTCTGACCTCTTCTGAGATAGAGCTAACTAGGTAGAGAGTATCCAGCCAGCCAGGGATTTCTGAAGCTTTCTTGCCCCGTTTCCCAAGTGGTTACATGAATTTTGTGCAATTGTTTGTTTATCTTTATAATTTTTTTCTCATACTTTATGAAACAAGTGGAAAAATGAATCTTGAAATTGATAACTTCAAGTCTTAATAGGTTTTAGATAAAGATGAAAACCCTTAGGTGTGCTGAGGTAATGGGCTGTTAGCTTCACTGGATTTGTGCATAGGTACAAAATGCTAAGAGGGCTTTATCACCCATCTTAGCTCCATGGGAGCAGGGTTTCTTTGTCATGTAGGCTTGTTGTTCTGTGTGAGAATATATGTTAGGAGGCTGCTACGATTGGAATCAAGGGATTTAGTAGAGATCAGATAGGGACTGGTATGAGCCAGGGTTATTGAGGAGGCAAAGCGGGGCCACAGCGAACTGTGGTGCTGCACATGCGGGAGTACAATAAGTAGTCGCGGTCAGCAATCCAATTGTCATGGGAAGCAAAGGGTGTTGCGAATTTTTGTTTAGTATGGCAAGCCCCCTCTGCCCCCTCTGAGAGTTATAATGAAGGTTCAGCTGCCAGAGTGCCGGGCAAGCATCCATGAGGAGGTGTGATCAATCCCTACCACTCTAGAAGCCAGGAATGGTGATACATGCAGGCCACCGTCTATTTGGCATGGGGTTCTTCCTCCTGGGAAACTGGGGCTGGCATTATCCCCCATAGCTTACTTGATTACTTTTTTCCCTGGGTCCCTCTGACTGGGTTGGGAGGTCCTCTGCTTGATAGGTAACATAATGGTTGGCGAGCTGTAAACTCCCCTCCCCCCCTCCCCCCACCTATCCTCTTCTCTGCTCTCCTCAGCACCTTCATTCTGCCCCATGCTGCCCAGGGTAAGCTGATCTTTTCCCCAGTCAGCTGCTAGTGACTATCCTCCAAACATCCTCGTCGAGAGTTTTTTCCCAAGCTTCATTTTTCTGTTTGCAGCCCATTTCTCTGTGTCTTAAGGGGGAAATGTCAGCTCTTTCTACTTCCGGATCCTTCTGCCACTTCATTAATGTGTTGTTTTGTCCATAGCCAAGTTCGCTGATGGTGTGGCAGAAGGATGTGTTAAGTAACAACCGGCCCGTTGCCAAGTCCCCAGTCATTTCCTAAGGAGCTACTATTTAATAAACTGGTGGTTTGTGATCTGAGGCTGGCCGGGGAGGTGGTAGAGAGAGCCATTGAGCTAGGAGGGGTCATGAGAAAAGCAGAGTCTCCAACTCTGTCGCCACTGTCATTTAGCAGCAAATGTCTGTCAGAACCTTTTAGATCCAGGCACTTGGCGGGGATGAGAATTCTTTGAGGTGAGAAACAGGAAGAACAGATGCTTAGAAAAATAGTAGGGAATACCTGAGCTAAAACGTACCCCTCTCTCTCATTCCTGACCCCCTTTGCTTTTTTCCTCCCCCCTTTCCTTCTTACTTCCGATCTCTCCTTTCCTTGGTTTCTGTCTCTCAGAACCTTTGAGCAAGCCTAAGTCCCATAGATGGCAAATTGGCATCTTCCTAGGTAGAGTGGATGGCAGTGGTGTGATCTTCAAAATCTGTAGGCCATGTGGCTGTAATGGGGTGTGGGCTTCCATCTCCTTCCCACAGGTCTGCCACGGCTGCATACACAAGTCAGGTAACCCCTGTTACCACAAGTCAGGTTTCTACACTGTAGGATGGGTGGCAGTAATAGGTCAGGGTGTGCGTGTGGGCGTGGGCATGAAGCGTGCACATTCTGTCTGGGAGGTAGTGGCTCCAAACTCCCTGTGTTTTATGTTATAGTATCTGGCCATACCTTCCTTACACACACATACACACATACACACACACACACACACACACACACATGGGGGATGGCTGGGGGGGCAACTGCAGAGTAATAAATTCTAACTTCAGGACCCCTCAAATGCTAGACCTTAAGAGATGCATGAGCCTGTATGGCTGCGATTCTCTGGAGGGAAAATTCTGTCTTGACCTATGGTGTTCTAGGCGAGGGGTGGGGACAGGAGCTGTCCTGGCATCTGAGCAAAGAATACAGCTGTGGCTGAGTTGTATGTATGTGTGTGTGTGTGTGTGTGTGTGTGTGTGTGTGTGTGGTGTGGTGTGGGTGTTTGTGAATGAAATTCAGGACAAGGTACCCGTTCTAGGGGTGGGGAGAAGCTAGGTGCTGGGGGGTCCTGAGAATCCTGGAGTGCTCTGCAGGCGCTGAGGGGAGGATTCCTAGTGGCATCTGAGCTGCATTCTTGTGGGCTGGAATCTGGGGTAGGAAACTCTACCCTAACCTCAGTCCCTGGAAGATCAAAGCATTTGTGGCAGCTTTTCAAGGAGTTTGAGCTTCTTGGAAAATGGAGCCCCTTAAATATCAGCAAATCTGTGTGTGAGCAGACTCTGGGGACCACAGGCTCCAAGTGGGGACAAGGACTATATGGCCCGAATGACTCCTTCAGACCCCACACTTTTGTTTATTTTGATCCAAGCTACAGAATTTCTGTGCTCTGTATCATGAGAGCCTTAGAAAGAATTTTTCTGTGTCATTTCCCCTCCTAAGCCAGAAATAACTCCTTTTCCTTGGAAACACATATTTTTCCTTCTAATATCTCCTTGAAGGGAGAAGACCAAAGGCCAGGAAGGAGGCTCTGGGCCATCCGTTGGAATCTATTCCTTCTGATTTGGACAAAGGAATTTTTACCAAATGAAGAAAGTGGGAACAGATTTAGGGACCCTATGTCACCTCCTCCACCCCCCTTAAAAACATTCTGATTCTTATCTTGACTCCTTAAAAATACAATATAATTCTTGTCACCAAAATAGGCAGCTGATTTTAAGTTCAACAAAGATTTGCAGAACACCAGCTATACCCAGAATCCTGCTGGAGTAGGGAACTAAAGTAAGAAGTGGTCCTTGTCTTCCAGGATCTAAAAGCCTAATGGACATAGTTAGTGTTGTTTGTTTGTGCATGCATGCGTGTGTGTGTGTGTGTGTGTGTGTGTGTGTGTGCTATGTCCAAGTATTCATGGATGTGTGTGTCCCTGTGTCCGTGTGCATGTTGAGGTCAGAGGCGGATATCAGATGCCCTGTCTCTCGTTCCTCACCTTAATCCTTTGTGGCTGAGTGTCTCACTGAACCTGGAGCTGGGCTGGTAGATTACAACCTCAGGGGGAACCTCCTGCCCCAACCCTCTTCCAGCACCGGGGCTATCAATACTTACTATCACTTTCCTGCCACCTGGATGCTGGATATTTGAACTTAGGTCCTCATGCTTGCCTGGTAAGTACATAACTACTGAGGTATGTCCATAGCCCTGGAAGTATTTATTAATTCATATCATAACATGGAATGATTTTTGGTTTTGTTTTCTTAGTTTCTTTTAGCACCCTAGTTTGTCATGGCCCCCCTTAGTGTATATAATTAGGGTGATGAGAAAGAAGTCCGGGGTACCAGTGTTGACATTCAGGAGTCTTTAGCAGTGCAGAGATGACCTTTCTGAGAGCCTCGTCTGGCTCAAAGGAAGTGCTTGGGCAGATATTCTAAAGCCGTGGTTCTCAAACTATAGGTGTGACACCATTGGCAGTCCTACATCAGCTATCCTGCATAGTAGATATTTATATTATGACTCATAACAGTTATGAAGTAGCAATGAAATAATTGCATGGTTGAGGGTCACCATGACATGAGGAATTATATTAAAGGGTCACAGCATTAGGAAGGTTGGGAATCACTGCTCTAAGGTCACAGTGGGATTTGTGCTCAGGTGGCGTGACTACTGTCCTTTCCCCTCATCTGAGCAATCTTTCTCATCCGTCTTGGCTGCCAGGAGGTCTAGATCAGCTGACACTGGACTGTGTTCTTGCTTTCTGACCCAGAGGCGGGATGCATTCTGGGCCAGAGCTGGAGAATAGGTTGGGGCTGTGTTGTAATTTCCTCTACAGTCCATAGTAGTTTTTTTTTCCCCTCCAACAAAATTGGCATGCTTCAGTATGGTGTTATTCTGACTCTAATTTGAGTTCCATCTGCCATCTTGAAATCAAACAGTGGCCAATTACACTTTAAAATTGGGTCATATCTGAATCCTGGTGGGATTTTAGAATCTGGATCATGTGTGCCTATCCCAGAAATGTGCTAGCGCTTTTGATAACTTTCTTGGTACAGAGGTAGGAGAGACATCTTGTTGTGCAAGCATGAGGACCTCAGTCAGATTGGATTCCCAATACCCATGAAAAAGCCAGGCCTAGTTGCATGTTATAACCCCAGTGCTGGGAAGGCAGAGGCAGGAGGATGCTAGGGGCTTGTTGGCTAAATAAGACTATTGTTGAAATAGTGTTCTTCAGGTTCAGTGAGAGACCCTGTCTCCAAAGAATAAATGGAGAAGAGGCTACTCTGACATCATGCACTCACAGAGGCAAGGAAGAAGACACATACACACAAACACACAAACACACATGCCCCCAGAAACCCTCAGTATATCCATTAAAGTCCTGCTGTCACTGACTTTCTTTACTTCTCACTCCTGGGAAGATGTTAAGCTCTTGCCACCGCTGTCACTGATTACTAAGGATATGTATGGTGGTATGTGTCTATAATCATTAGCTTTTGTAAGAACTTAATGATATGCCAGTGGTATCATAATAATGAGAATTTAAATGTTCCCCAGCAAAGACATGTTAAACATCTGAGATATGCCACGTACTGTGATTTCGTTGCTACACATGACACGCATGCATTGAAGTGTCACAAATACACAACTGTGTTACATGTCTGTTAACGTTTTTAAATGTGAGGCTGGAGAGATGGCTCAGCGGTTTTAGAGTGTGCACTGCTCCTGCAGAAGACCCAGGTTCAGTTCCTGCCACCCACACTGGGTGACACACAGCTGCTTGTAACTCCAGCTCCAGGGGATCCGATGCCTCTGGCCTCTGTGAGAACTGCATTTGTGTGTTCTTATTCCCATCCAGACAGACACAGATGCGTGACTGCAAACAGTAAACACAAATGGTCTTAAATTGAAATCGATTGAAAGCTCAGAGAGAGGTACCAGGCCATCAGTGATCTCAGAGTTTCTGTAGCTCACATAGGGTGGTTTTGTGTGTTAGGGACGCACACACACACACACACACACACACACACACACACACACAAAAGGTGGAGGTCTTAGTGAGATGCTTCAGAGTAGAGTGGAAAAGAGCTTAGATTCTGCAACTGGGAAGAATGTCTTACCTTCTATGAGCTGGCAGCCATTGGTAAGCGATGAAGGATTCAAATTCCCTGATAGATGCGGGATACTCATTCATTGCTAGTTGTAACCAACCGGAGAGAACTTAGCCTGACTCTCTACAACTCTCCCATGCACCCTGTTGATGGACACACAATCAAGGCTGCCTAAAAGTTGGCATTTGATCTCTTTCTGTTGTATCAAGTATGGGGAACCATAGATTTATTCTTTTTAAAATTTGTATTTTTTTAATTATGAGTGTGTGTGTGTGTGTGTGTGTGTGTGTGTGTGTGTGTGTGTGTGTAGGTATGTGGTCAACAAGAGCAGGAGAAGTTGAACCCTACTGGGGCTAGAGATACAGGCAATTGCAAGCCACCTGATGGGAGCGCTGGAAGACCAGAGTCACTGAGCCACCTTCCCAGCTGCTTGAATTTGTTTGTTTTGGGATGGAGGTCTTTCTTTGTAGCCCTGGCTGATCTGAAACTCACTATGTAGAGCAGGCTAGCCTTAAACTTATGTAGATCCACTTGGCTCTGCCTCAAGAATTCTGGGCTTGCACTACCATGTCTGGCTCCAAATTTATTCTTAAAAAGAAAAAAAAAAGGTCCAAATGCCCCAATACCTCACTCTGTTTAGTTTCCCATTTGTCTAGGCTCTCCATATGAGTTTAAGTCATCAAGAGCCTCAAGGGCTTTTGACTTAACAGTGAATTGGACTGGGTCCCTTCTGCATCTCTTAGTTTGAGAGGTGAGTGGGGTGGTGATTGCGTTTGGCCTTTTGGCTTACTACCCTTGGGCTGTGTGGTGTCTCACAATCTTCCTCTGAGATTCTTGTTCTCCCAGGACAAAGGGCTTCTTACACCTAGAAACCTGACTAGCACAAGGGGCCTGAAAAGTCTGCGCTGTGAGTGGGAATTGGAAGAGTTGGAAAAATGCCCTCTAGTGTAGCTTGCCTCTAGTCCAGTCTCCTGGATCAGAGTCACCCAGCTCTAGTGATCTTTGTTCTCTCTTGGCAGAACCAGCTTCTTGCAAAAGGACTGTCCTTTGTGGAGGAGAAGATCAAGCTGTGTGAAGGCAAGTACAGGGCGAGGAGGAGCTGGTGCATGGGGCTCTGCCTCAGACTCTGGTGTTGGCAGGGTTGAGCCACATCTGTCCAAAAGCAGCAGATTCCCAGTGAGTGAGTCACCCCTGCCTCTTGCCGCCTTCAGGGGTTTGAACCAGCTGCCCTGTCAGGGCAGCACAGACTGCTTTTGCAAAAATGGGCTGGGAAGGGGGTGATAGTGGAGACCCAGGTAAGGGGTTTCCCACTGATGCATCCTGGGGGTGCCCTTTGAAGGGAAAGGGGCAGTTGCTCTACCACAGATGCTTCTGGTCCATCTGGTCTGTTCCAAGCTGTTTTCTATCCACCATTGCAATATTTCTTGGGATCATACTAGATAGAGGTGCTCCCAATTTGGGGAACAGTAGACAAACAGGCTCTCAATGCTATGTGATCTGACAGATGAAGAAAATTTCTTGGTCTGTCTGTAATCCAAGTGACTGGATAGAAAGAAAGTGACTGGAGAGAAAGGTCAGGTGGTAGTCTCAAAGGAAAGAGTGGACCACCCCTTCCATTCCACTGAGGGTTTCTAGGGACTTGGCTAGCTTGTTCTCTGGTTCTCTAGTGAATCTTGGCACATTTCTCCCTCCCAATCTCTCTATCTGTCTGTCTGTCTGTCTGTCTCTGTCTCTCTCTGTCTCTCTGTCTGTCTCTGTCTCTGTCTCTCTCTGTCTCTCTCTGTCTGTCTCTGTCTCTGTCTCTCTCTCTGTCTCTCTCTCTCTCTGTCTCTCTCTCTCTTGCTGTCTGTCTTTCTCTCTCTCCTCTTGTATCCCAGGCTGGCCTCAAATTTACCACATAGTGGAAGATGACCTAGAACTTCTGCTTGATCCTCCTGCCTCCACCTCCCAAGTTCTAGGACTAGAATATGCACCACTACGCTTGGTTTATGCTGTTAGAGATTAAACCCCAGGGCTTTGTGCGTACTAAGCAAGTACTTTATTAACTGAGCTACATCCCCAGTTCAGAGTCTAATGTTAAAAGAATGAAATGGGGTGAGGACTTGCGAGTAAAACGTACCTATGACACCATACTCTGCACACAGGTGGCTAGCTACCATTTCTTTGTGCTCTAGCTAAATACCCTCATGATAGGCCAGAAGGATGCCCAGACATGGACTTCATAGGGCTGTATCTAACCATATACTAGAGTATATGACTTCAAAAACTTGAAGAGCATTATGTCCAGTGAACAACATTTTCTCCTATTTCCTGAGAATGACGCCATATTATGGCACCTGGAAAGACAAAGTTGGAAGAAAAATAAGAGATAGATGCTAGAAAGTTCTGGTGTTTGTCTTGAAGTAAATGCCATCCCCCCCCCCAACCTTTGGAAATAACCAATGGTAGAAATGGACACACACACACACACACACACACACGCACACTTTTTT
Source organism: Mus caroli (assembly GCF_978045245.1). Taxonomy (NCBI): domain Eukaryota; kingdom Metazoa; phylum Chordata; class Mammalia; order Rodentia; family Muridae; genus Mus; species Mus caroli. The sequence goes on from NW_028227257.1 coordinate 79,137,997, forward strand.
CTCTGGACCATAAAAAGACTGTAATTTTTGTTTCTCTAAGTCTATAAATACCCACTAAGTCAAGGCTTTACATTCTTTGATATTGGGGCTGAAGTTATGTTTCATCAAGTAAGAGGGCTTGCTGCTCTTGCAGAGGACCTAGGTCCAGTTCCTAGTACCCATATCAGGTGGATGTTCACTATTGCCTATAGTTCCAGCACTAGGGGATCTGACTCGCTCTTCTCCTTCTTCTAGCTTCCTTGGGCACCTGCATGTGGTACACATGTACTCACATACATGTACAAACACACACACACACATACACACACACAAATAAATAAATAAAAATAAATTAAAGATCTCATTTGAAGTTATAATAAATGATGTATGATTTCTGCCTGTCACCCGGTCACAGTTCACAGCCCTGACTTTTCTCCTCTCTGTCATGGCTTCCAGTTCTTTGCCCTGAACCTGGAAACGCCATACCTTGGCACACTTGTGTTCTCACAACCACTGTTAACACCTTGCTTCCATGGTTTTGACTAATAGGGATAATACAGGAATCGTGTTTTTGTTAAGTGTCTTCTTTCATTGGACATAATGACCTCTCAGTTCATGTGTGTTGGCACATGTCAGAAGTCACATAGGTTTTTTAAGGCCAATTACTCCAGTATATAGCTAGATAATGTTTTCTTTATCCATTCATCCATCAGTGGTGACTTGTTTTGACTACGAAGTTAGTGGTTCTTTGAATCTGGGAATCAGGTTAGTTCACAGGTATTGGAAGGTGGCCCTCCAGTCAAGGAAGGGGCAAGAAGCATTTGTTCCTGGCTCTACCGCTTGTGTGTCAGTCTGTATATCTTGTATGTCAGTTCTGGGGAGTTATTGGAGCTCCTGGAAATGTGTAAAACCAGCCCTAGGAAATAGGTGCTGAGTGAGATTGAGATGTCCTTGAATCAGGAAGGTGGAAGTGTGGATACAAGTGACCCTCAATTAGAGATGGACTTGAGTGGAAACCCACAGATGGAGAGTCAATGGGATGACTTGAAGATCATCCAAGATTTTGTGCCTATAAACCCAAAGCATGGCCAGGGAACCAGTGACGCAGTGCAGGCGTTTCCATGAGGCTCCTGAGTGTCAGGTTTGTGTTGTTGGAGCCCCTTCTGCACACTGAGCAAGCTTAGGAGGACATTTGAGAAGTGTCCTCATCTTCAAACAGAGTAATGCTACTCTTTGGTTCCATGCATTAGAACTTCAAGAAAGGTTTTGTTTGGTTGAAGGGGTTCTTGTTTGGGAATAACCAGATGCCCTGTGCATGCCATTGCTTAGTGAAGGCACCCTAGCCTCATGCCTGCTCCCACTCGGGGTTGTTGCTGTCTTCAGCTGTATGTGACAGCCACTGCTGGGCAGGGACCGCCATGTTGTTTTCTACAGTTGCACTGACCGTCTTTCTCAGGATGTTTTTATAGCATCCTGTGTGCCACTGACAAGTAGCAAAGGGAAGATTTGATGACAGACATCTAGAACCTTCCATTCAAACCCCTTCACCTTTGCAGGGAGCTGATTCTGACTTCTGAAAATGAAGCTACCTCTTTCTTCCTTTGTTGGTCTGTGTCTGCTGCTCTCACAGAAGACTTTCTGGAGCCTTCTTTCCTCTCTGATCTTTGCAGCCATCAGTCAGATCCAACCTTCCAGAAGGTACCTCCCAGCTCCATGGTGGAAGGACTCTTTTATACACTCATGAGGCCTCTGTCTTAGCACAGAAGCAGGCACAGCGCTGCCCCACAGGATTCTTCCTCCTTCCCTTCACCGTAGGAAGCTTCAGATAAGGGCTATCAACAAAGCAGTCAGAACAGCCTTTACCCCACTTTGGGGTTCATTTTGGATTTAGGAAACCGAATGTCCCTATCTCAACCCGTGAGTGAATGAGTATCACTTACATTGAAAGATGATTCTGTGTGGCTGATCAGTCAGTAATTGAATGTCAGGTCCTTTGTAGGTTCTGGGGAAGCTAAACTGGAAATGGGAACAGATATGAATCAAATTATCATATATTAAAATATGTCAGTCATGTGTGAGTATGTTAGTGATTTGGGGTGTGTAGCCAAGGTTAGGATTGCTAACGTATTCAGGGTGGGCTTTAGTTGGCTGGAGGAAGGTTCCTATAAGAATTAAATCTGAGCTGAATCTATGAGATCAACAGGCAAGTTCACCGAGGAGGTGGGCAAGAGAAGTCTGGGCAGAAGAATTTTTATAGGCAGAGGCTCTGTGCTGTGAGGAAGCGTGGTGAGTCTGAGGGGCAGAGCTCAAGCCTGGTTAGCCACACTCCAAAGCCCAAGGGAGGTCTAGCTGAGGATGAAGACCCAGGAAAAGGAGACAGATCCTCTTGGCTGTGTGGCCCATCTTGTAGAAGTGTCCTTTCTCTTAGAGAAAACGGAAAGTGTTCCTACTTAATAGAAAGGCTTGCTCTGTAATGTCACCCCTTTGGGTCAGATGGTGCCTCCTGCTGCTGATAGACCTGGCACCTGCAACAGCCTGCACAGTTGGCCCTTGCCATTTTTTTGCCATGAAGGCTTTTCCATAGTGGTTTGTTGATGTGTCTGGCTTGGTGCTCCACACATGGACAGACCTCTTTCAGACTCTCAAGCTCTATTGGAAGACAATTCTAGCAATATTTGATTAGTGCTTTGCCAGGGAAAGCAGAGGATGCCACAAGTCTGCATCCACCCTGACCTTCCAGCAGCTGTTAGCGACTAGCTTTGCCCTTGTTCTGAGCTTTCTCCCCAGCCATTGCTTTTATTGGCCATTAAATTAATAGACGGAAGACACTAAATGAGTCTATCAAGATTTGTTCCACGGAACTAATGGTGTTTTGCCAAACACGGCTCTTGGTGTCTTGTCTTGGCTGACCCAGTTTCTCTGCTCAAGATGAGCAGACAGTAGTAGCCCATCAGCTCTGACATCTAGGTCATTAAGCAGCTGCCACCTCAACCAGGCTCTCTCCCTCTCGGGTCCCTTCAGTGGCATGAGGTGACCTGTGTACTGTAGCCTGTGGGTGGCCTTTGGCTTCCTGGTGCGAGGGTGAGCAGGCACAATCAGAAGGTGCCTCCCAGCTGCAACAGTGGGTGAAAGTGATGCTGGAGATCTCCTTTCTACTTCTTGCCTGTCAGTTCAAGCCCAGGATCAGGCCAGAGTATATAACTGCAAACTGTGTATGACAAGAGTGCAAGTGGAGCAGGGACTAACAACTGTGCAGACAGAGCAGGGGGTAACTGCAGACGGAGCCGTATATAACTGCAAACAGAGCAGGTGTGTAGTGGTGCAAACAGAAAAGTGTATAACTGGTCAAACAGAGCGGTCTGTAATCGTGTACACAGACCGTTGTATATCTGTGCAAACCAAGCAGTATCTAACTATGCAGACAGACACAGCTGTGTATAATTGTGCAAACGGATCAGTGTACTGCTGTGCAAACAATCGTCAGAAGAAGCAGGTAAAGAATGTGAGGTCAGGGACCCCATCTTTGACTTTCTCTGTACTCTTGGTCTGGTTACTTGGTGTCTCTGAGTCTGTAAGATGGGGTAGGAGGGCTTACTCATGGATAATGTTTATCATGTGATCTCTCTTTTCTGAGTTCGAGGGTAGAAAGACCCTGTAGCACTGTGGCTGTGCTCCCTCGGTGCTACGAGCTCTCAACTACAAGTTCCCTAGTGTACTAGACTTTACATTTGAGGCGGAGCTGTCCTGTGGCCTGTTCTGTGAGTAATGGCATGTTCTCTTCTTTCTCCTGTCTTCTCTCCTGTGTGTAGGTGACAATCGGATTGAGGTTCTGGCTGAAGTCTGGGACCACTTCTTCACCGAGACTCTCCCTACCCTGCAGGCAATATTTTATCCGGTTCAGGTCAGTATCACTGGAGTGCAACAGACTGTCTTCTCCACTGACCTAGGTGATCAGCCTCTTGCTAAGAGGGGGATAGTCTGGAGGTGGGGCATCTTTGTTAGTAAGGGCTCCAGAGGTCTTCTGAGCATTCTGTGTCTATGTTTAACCTCTAACTTCAAGTGAAAGAGGGTCTTATATATTACCAGCAATTTGTAGGTTCTTGTTACCTTCATGGTTTTGAAATCACACACACACACACACACACACACACACACACACTGAACAAGGTGAGTTTTCTTTTTCCTTCTCTTTCCTTCTCAGCCCACCTGTCCTTTCCACCGGCTTTCTCTTTGAAGTGCAGTTTTAAAATACCTTATTTATTTAAAGCACACTGATCAGAAAGTGTTGATTCATCAGGATAGCTTCACGTGTGTGTCTGGTGCACGTTCATGGTTTGCACCCCTATTACCCTCTGTTGCTGCTCCCTCCTTCCTCCCCCTCCTGCTGGGACCCTTGAAACACATTTCAAGCAAGTTGCTCTTGTCCTGAAGCCCTGGGAAAGAATGATGTTCCTTGGTCTCTGATGGACTCTCACCCAGAGAGAGCTACATGATGTAATCGAGTTGGGTAGGAGGATGTGCAGGCTGGAGCTCTAGAGTGTGGGCTTGTCAAGGGTATTTAACTTGACGCACATCAGTCCCTGCAAAACATGGGACAGAGATTTAGCGCTGGCGAGAGAGCATAGCAGTTAAGAGTTTGCACTGTTCTTGCAGAGGTTCTGGCTGTGATTCCTAACACCCACAAGTGGGTGGTTCACAACTGCCTGTAACTCCCATTCCAGGGGATCCAATGCCCTCTTCCAGACGCCATGGGCCCCTACACTCATATGTACAAACTCACACAAAGAAACAAACATATAGATGCAATTTAAAGTAATAAAAATAATAAGTGTTTTTCTAGAGTGTGAGATTTTGGGGGAAGACTCTTGCTTGCCATGGAAGTGTGAGGCTCTGAGCTGAGAACCTCGTCTCCTGTTTAGTAGTTGGTGTGGCTGCACAATGGTGGTTGGGGGAGACAGGCAGATCTCTGAGTCTTGCTATCCAGCCAACCTAGCTTAACTGGTGAGCTATTCCTCTCCAAATTGCTTGCACATACCTGCAGCTTGCTCACATTCCTCTCATCCCCCTGGGGTTAAGGCTTTTCCTGGTCTGCCTTGTTGAAGTGTGAGTGTAGTAGGCAGAGCCACCAACAATGGTTGGAATTTCCTTATTCCCCAGCGAAGCACCCCCCCCCCATTGTTTGCACTTCATTGATGGTGTTTCAAAGGAGCACTCCATACCCAACATTTAAATGTTGCTCAGTGATGTCGCTTCCCATTGCAGACTTGCCTTTCCTATAATACAGAAGCCTGGCTGCAGTCCGCTCCCCTCATCATGCTCAGTCTGAACCAGTGTGTCCACAGATTCCTTCTCACTTGCAGTTGTCCCCCCTTAGCAAGCAGCAGGTCCTCAGAAAGACAGACCTGAGGGTAGGGTTCGCTGATGTAGCAAATAAAAATACTAGGTGTTACCTTAACATTGAATTTTATATAAATGACAAATAATGCATTTTGATATACGGACATATGAGAAAAGAATTTAGCCAGCATCTGTGATAGCATTCCTTCTAGGCTGCGCCCCACAGTTACCTGGCAACAGTCAAGTAATGCCTGGGTTACTATAAAAGGGTCTGTTTGCCCCTTCCTCACCTTCTTACTCTCTCTGCTCCTTCTCCTTGTCCTCCTCTCCTCTCCTCTCCTCTCCTCTCCTCTCCTCTCCTCTCCTCTCCTCTCCTCTCCTCTCCTCTCCTCTCCTCTCCTCTCCTCTCCTCTCCTCTCCTCTCCTCTCCTCTCCTCTCCTCTCCTCTCCTCTCCTCTCCTCTCCTCTCCTCTCCTCTCCTCTCCTCTCCTCTCCTCTCCTCATCTCTGTTCTTCTCCCTCTATCTGTCTTTCTCTGCCTATCTCTATCTCTACTTCCTCTTCAACCCCCCTCCCCATGTCCTAAATAAACTCTATTCCATACTGTATCCATTGTATGACTGGTACCTCTGGGGAAAGGGATGCCTCAGCATGAGTCCTCAGAGGCATCCCCTCCCACCTTGCCATAATCATGTTTCTACCAAACATATCCTAGTTCGTTCTTGTTCTCTCTCTCTCTCTCTCTCTCTCTCTCTCTCTCTCTCTCTCTCTCTCTCTCTCTCTCTCTAAAACACAGCATCTTTTGTTCGATCTCTTTAACCCAAAGGAAGAGGATGCACACACAGGTGAGGGTCATTTGTGCGGCAGCTGCCAGGATGTGACAATGGCCGTGGAATGTGGGGTATGAGTCAGGATGGGCACTGAGGGGACTCAGAGCCAGGCAGGAACACAGTCATAGAGACCTAGGATGGCTCTGTTTGGATTCTCTTAAGAAGTGGTACGATCGGCTGTGCATGGCATGGCTGCTCATCCCACTCCTTGCACCCCCCCCAACTAAGCGGCCCACCCACCTGGCCACTCTCTTCCCTGTTGACCTTGAAGGGCTTCTATCTGTGCTGATTCATTTTATTTGCTAGACAAGATGGAGAGGGAGAGACCCGGATTCAAAGTATTAGGTGGAATATTCAAAGGGGGTGAGGAGATCTGGAACAAATGGGCAGAAGGCACGCTATGTGGGCAGCCTGCATGTTGGGTAATGTGGAGGTGATTTTTCTGTTTCAAGGACAGAGGTTACAAGGAGATAGACTTGCTTTTACTTTTGGATGAGTAGGTGTCCTTTCTCTGATCCACTATGAAGTGAAGCCACAGCAGGTTCCTGGTTAATGGTCATGAATGGTAGCCAAACAGTGATTGGCTTGTTTCTGTTAATATAAACTGGGTACCTCATCTCTTCCATTGAGTGCTTTTCCTGACAGCATGGGAGGCCAGCATTTGTACATGAAAAGGCCTGTGTGGCTGCTGGGACCATCCATGTAAGGTCCACATTATGTGTATCATGCCCATATACAAGTATGGGATACTGAGGACAGTTTTGAGGTACGTTGCGTCTCCCACTCTGGTCTAGGATTGCTTGGACTCACATTTCCACAAGGGAGGTAGATGGTACTGATGCTATACAGCCCTCTGGCCATTTACTAAGCAGAGTCTCTTCTTTCCTGAGCATGTATTGTTTAACCTTAGCTTGGAAGACTGGAAGGCGAAGTCTTTCATCTTTTCCAGGAGAGTGCTGTGACCCTCCTGCCTAGCCCTCTCCCAAGTGACTGCAGGTGCTTGTGTGAAGAGGAACTGCTGAGAACATTCTGGAAAGGAGATGGAGTGGGAAGGGATGGAGTAGCAATAGAGAAACAGGTTGATTTGAGAAGTTGCCCTAATTTTTTGGATCTGTTCCCAGCCTCCCTGGCCTGATCGTACCGGTGGGTTTGGAATAGGTTGCTCTTGAATGTCTACCGTGTTTGCCCACTTAAACAGTCATTTCTATACTCTCCAATGTCTGAGAGAGTGTGCTCTCAGATACAGATGAGTCAGCGCATTCTTTTGAGAGGGGAATGTGGCAGGATCCTTAAAGTAAGTGTGTGTGTGGCCAATGTCAGGTGCCCTTCTTGACTGCATATTTTTTGAGACAAGGTCTTACTGACTTGGCTAGGTTGACTGACCTGGAATCCCTAGCTCTGCCTATCCAGTGCTAAGATGACAGACTTCATCTGGTTTTTAAATGTGGATTCCATCATCCTCAGGCCTTCGTGCTTGCTCAGCTCTCACTGTAATGAGCCATCTCCACATCCCAGTGTAAGGGCAGATGTTGATAGTGTACGTTTTCTTTCGAAGACTGATGTCGATCTGCATACACTGACAAAAGTGTCCCGAGAATCATGGATGAACATGTTTATTGCAGCATTGGTGTGGTTAAAAGGGGGAGGGGCATTTTAGTTGATGCTGTGGCAGTTAGAGTGTATTCACATATCAGAATACGAAGTGTCCTTAATGTAGTACGGGGCAGGGGAGAAGCATGGTACACTGATTCGCAAAGATGATTTGCAAAGTTACACTAAGCTAAGTAAAGGCATGAAGAGTGTGGCCTCTGTGTGTTTAAAGGTTCTGTGTGCAAGTTTATAGAGGTAGAGGCTGTCTAGAAAAATTCAGAAGATGAATTTTTTTTGAAGAGTAGTTTCTTTTGTTTTTTTCACCCCTCCGTTTTTTGTTTGTTTGTTTTTGTTTTTGTTTTTTTGTTTTTTTTTTTTTTCTTCTCAGAGACAGGGTTTCTCTGTGTAGCCCTAGCTGTCCTGGAACTCACTCTGTAGAGCAGGCTGGCCTTGAACTCAGAATCCCTCCTGCCTCTGCCTCCCGAGTGCTGGGACTAAAGGCGTGCGCCACCACTGCCCAGCTTGAAGAGTGGTTTCTTGTATGGATACCAAGAATGCTACAGAAGGTGGCATCTGCTTGTCCTGACTGTGTCTTAACTGCTTGGATATTAGCCTAGAAATGTTAATTACTTAATGATTTAGAAGTGAAATCCAAAACAAAGTGGAGAGGCCTCCAGTGCCTGGGGAGCCTCTGGGGACTTCCCAGAAAAACCAGTAATACAAAGTTGTAATGCAGTGACTGGTGTGTGTGTGTGTGTGTGGGGGGGGTGTCTGCAATTGCCTTCCTACTCCTTGCTCTCTCTTCTTCCCTCCATATTGACATTCAGACTAGTTTCAAAAAATCTGCCTGCCCTTTCCTGCCTCCACGTTTTCTGCCTTATATGATTTAAATTAAACACTTCTACTACTGATACCACATAAGGGGCATAGACACAACTTGGATAGTTTCTGTCAGCCCCCAGCATCCTGTATGACTAAGTAGCCTGGCCTAAACAGAGCAACGAATCTGGGTCTTGCCCTACTAGCTATCTAGCTGGCAAGCATGGGTAATACCAGCTTCCCAATGTTTTAGATTTTGAGAGAATAAGACTGTACATGCGGGGTGCTGTAAAGAAACCACTGTGGTGGCTGCTCCACAGGTAAGAGGAGCAGAGAGAACGTCCAGAGGCATCTGGCAGAGGCCAGAGCCAAGGGAGAACAAAAAGCAAACTGGACACAGCCAGGACTATGGAAGCAAGTAGAATAGCAAGAAACAGAATTGTGAGGAAGAGACTAGGAGAGAATGGGGGTGGGGTGCTGTTATAAAAACATCTGGAACAGGGCTGGAGAGATGGCTCAGCGGTTAAGAGCACTGACTGCTCTTCCAGAGGTCCTGAGTTCAAATTTCCAGCAACCACATGCTGGCTCACAACCATCTGTAATGGGATCTGATACCCTCTTGTGGTATGTCTGAAGACAGCTACAGTGTACTCATATAAATTAAAATAAATGCATCTTTAAAAAAAAAAAAGATCTGGAACAGGCTGGTGGCTAGTGTGGCTTGGCCTTGAGCTATAACAAGTACTTGTGAATAGGGACTGAGGCCAGCCACAGGTACCTGTCAATGGAGAGTCATATGTCCCTTTTGATGGGTGGGAACCCATCTCATAAGTTCCTAAGGAATTCTGGCTTTTATCTGACAGTCAGAGATCCTTCTCTGGTCCAGCCTGAGCTAAGGCATGATGGCTATTTCTGCACATATGTACTCTCTGAGACCTAACAAAGATCAAGTAACACCACTTTTCTTTTTTCTTTTTAAAGATATATTTATTTATTATATGTAAGTACACTGTAGCTGTCTTCAGACATTCCAGAAGAGGGCATCAGAACTCATTTCAGATGGTTGTGAACCACTATGTGGTTGCTGGAATTTGAACTCAGGACCTTCGGAAGAACAGTCAGTGCTCTTAATCGCTGAGCCATCTCCCCAGCTCAACACTACTTTTCATTTGTAATTTGTAATCATCTTAATGGCATAGAAAGAAAGATGTAAAACATTGAGGTATAAATTGCTTTTTCCCTGCTTCACACATTTATGCATAAATGCAAATAAATCTTCAAAAAATGTGAAGCGGTCTTTCTAAATCCCAGGGTTCCAGTAAATGAGTATGAGAAGGACACACACAAACCACAGCATACTGTGTGGAGATTATACTCACTCTTTATATCGAAATGCTTAGGGTCCTGCCTAGGGCACAGAGCCTACCAAATGCAAACTCTTGTAACTATTGGCCCTCCCCTGCCCCCACCCAGTGCCCCAACCACTGGAATAGTCACACTCCTCCTTCTTACTCCTTTCACATGCTCCCCACTACTTTTCTTCATTAGTTACTTGTGGTTATGTGAGAATCTAACATCTTCCGTAACCATGTAGGGTCAATTGCCTGACATGGGATGAGCACTTAAATGTTTAACAGATGAAATTGAGGAAGCGGCGTTGGGGAGGAGAGAGCAGTGATCTTTCTCTCTCTTTTCCCACCTTCCTTTCTCTCACTGATTCCCACCCACTAGAATCTCCTGACACCATGGTCCCTATTATATGGGTATTTTATTGTCTTCAGATTAATTAGGCATGTTGAGCCACACCTTGTCTTAATGCCAGAGGAAACTGGAGCCTGGTCTTCTGGAGCCTTGCCCATGCCTGCTCAATCCATCCCAAGTGCACTGTGTACACTTGCCCTGGACTCCTTGAGGCTGGTGGGGATCCAGCAGGCACTCACCTCTTACCCCTTCACCTGTCTTCTTCCCCCAGGGACAGGAACTGACCATCCGCCAGATCTCCCTTCTGGGCTTCCGGGACCTGGTCTTGCTGAAGGTGAAGCTGGGTGACGTGCTGCTGTTGGCACAGTCCAAGTTGCCTTCTTCTGTTATACAAATGCTGCTCATTCTGCAGGTGAGCTCTGAGGGGCCCTGTCCCTTGTGGCAGCAATCAGCCAAAGGATCCAGGATCCTGCCCTGATGGAGGTGGGGAGGAGGTGGAACCACAGAGCGGTGTGGCAGAGCCATGCGGCAGAGTTGTGCATTCTTCTGTTTGTTTGTCCATGTTTCTTGGTTCACCAGTTCGTGTACCTTTGCTGTGCACCTGTCAGGGCCCTATTGCTCTACTCAGGGCTAGTCTTGGAGTCAGGGAAGAACAAAACACCTGGAGCCTGATTTCCTGGGAGCTGTGGCTTTCTCCATCCCTCGGGTGGGATTTGGGTACCCACATTCCCTCTGCCCTGAACACCGTTGTCTGGGACAGCCAAGATAGATACTAAATTTCTTCTCCTGCTTGTACCTTCAGCACCCAGCCCAGAGTCTTGAGCACAAAAGTAACCATTTATTGTGGTGCCAACTAGTGAAGGGTAGACATTCTTGTCAGCCCTTAAACTATGCCAAGGAGCCAAGGATTGAAAACAATGACAAAGTATCTGCTGTCGTTGAGTCAAGAGAGAACTAGAACTTCTAGATGGGCTTCATGAAAAAGCAAGACCATGCCAGGTCCCCGAGCTCTGGTCACTTCTTGGTCTGTGTCTGTATCATTCTTCCTGATTTTTCTCTGATGCTGTCTCTTGTGGCCTTGCCTGGATGCTCTTGGACTTCGTCTTTTCTCTGTGTGTGGAATTATTTGGACCAGATTAGATGTGACATGCCATGGTGTTTGTTTCCAGGGAGACACTACCCAGATGGCTCCATCCTGTCTTCTCATCCCAGTCTTAAATCAGCAACAGGAAGATGAGCTAACACTTCTCCGGCTCTGGTTGTTTGCCAGGTGCAGGCACAAGGACTATAAATGTTCTGTTTTTCTTAAACAGTCCAAATAAGCCCTTTTATGAGGTCAGCGTTGTTGTTATTCCCATGCTCCAGACGAGGAAACAAAAACAGGACGCTTATGCAGTTGAGTGAAATTTCTCAGCTGGTAGGAGGTAGTAAGATTTTCAGATGCAGAACTGTGAGCATCCTGCTCCCTTCTGTAGGGAGGGATCTATCTGGTTGGCACATGTTGGGCTTGGATATCCGGTTTGCCCAATCAACTGTGACCTTGAATGTGGTCAGATGGAACCAACATGCCCCAGGGAGCTCTTTCCCATGGATGGGTGTACAGTCTCAGGTTCCTCCATCAGGCTCTTGTTGACTAATGAGATATCACCAGCCCCATCTTCCCCCCCCCCCCGGCCGCCAACCCCCTCCCCCTTCTGCTGTGCTTTTGACTCTCTTGGGACTATCCTCTGATTATTCCCCTTTCCTGTAATAAGAAAGGTGGCAGGGTCATCTTAGAGATAAGGGTGGGTATCCTTCTAGAGCTAGCCTTTTTGTAGAAAGGAGGATGGGCATGCCAAAGCGTCCGCAGCTTACATCTGAAATGCTGAATTCAGGGCTTAGCTCCCAAATATGGAGCTTAGCTCCCAAATAGGAGCCCCTGAGGATTCTAGGATTGAGGTTAGGAGGCTGGACTCCACTTTCTGTTTCTGTTTTGATTTATAACGCCATCCAGTATTACTTACTTCCTCTTCAGCTGTGTCAAAATACCTGACAAACACAACTTAGAAGGGGAACTGCTTACTTAAGCTTACAGTCATCGTTGCGGAGAAGGCACAGTAACGGGAAGGTGAGGCAGCTGGCCACACTATATCTTGTATCTGTATCAGCAAGTAGAGAGAGATGAATGCTGGTGTTCAGCTGGCTTCCTCTTTCTATGCAGCCTGAGACCACAGCCCAGGCAATGGCTCTGTGCGTGAGGTGGGTGGGTCTTCCCACCCCTATTAACCTAACCTAACCTAGATATGCTGCCCAAGGGGTGTTTCCATAGTGACAGTCAAGTTTAACTACCATACATCTTTTTCCATGTATGGTCATGGCTGCCTTTTGAGGACCCTCCCCATCTGAAAGTGGAGCAGGAGGACCTGTTTCTGTAACAAAAGCCTTTTGAGGTTCTGGGGTTTGTGTGGAACAACCCAACAATACATGACATCACCCCACTTAAAGCCTCTGAAGATGTCCCAGAACATCCATCTACTCTAGCCTGTCCCCTTTCCCCACCACGGTGTGTAATGCAGTTCTTTGCAGCTGATCTTAGGGAATCTGCTCAAGTGTATTCCTGGGCCTAAAGCCCCTTCATCCCTCCATCAGACATTAGAACCTGACTCTCTAATGCTGACCTGTGCTGGGGCCTTCCTGGTCCCTGCAGGGCTAGGGTCTTGGTGCTCATTTTTCTCTCTACTCTAAACACTGTTGTCCAGAGAAGTCAGAGCAAATCTTAAACTTCTTCCCTATGCTGTGCCCTCAGCACCCTCAGTCATCAAAGTAGATGTTCATTGAGCATGGCTCAGAAAGTGATGGAACCAGTTAGGAAGAATCCAAGATCCCTGGCCTGAGTCCCATGATGGCTTCTTCCTTTAGAAGTGTGGAATATAGCCTGAGAAGTTCCATGGCTGTGTTGAGGTTCTGGAAAACTGGGCCATGAAACAGTCCCCACTGTGGATCTTCCTGTTCTTCCCACGTCAGAGTATTGGAAGGTCAGAGAGTTAGTTGGCTAACTCACTCAGGAGTATAAACTGAACTGTGTGAGCTGGGTCAGTCAACCAGTCCTTGTCTTTTTTTGCTCTCTCTACCTCTCAGTCTTCCTTCCTCCCCCCCCCCCTGCCTTTCCAATACTAAGCATTCTGCTACCAGAGCTCAGGGAGGGAGGGAGGGTAGAGCTGGGACAGAAGGGGGTGGAGAATCGCCATGCCTGTTTCTAGCACCACAGTCAAGCTCATCCCAATAGATAGTCACTCTCTCCACATCTGTCTCTTTTCCCTTTTCAGTCTCAGACTGCAAACCCTGCTTATAGTTTGTCAAATTTGCATATAATCTGTAGCCTCTTTTCAGGCTTCTTGTTTCCTTAAACCATCCAACACCCAGGCATCTGTGCCTCCTTTGGTATAGCAGAAAAGGACCAAGGAAAAGCCCATTTACTTGGGAACCACATCTCACCATGGATCCCTAATCTGCAGGAGTTGGCCCCACCTGCTTCACTCAGCAGACAACTGGAAGGGCTGTGGTGAGCTTTAGCTTTTTAAGGCAAAACTATTCAGGATCTCTTTTGCAAATTTGAGGAGATGCTCTTTCTGGGTAAGCACAGAGTCCTCTGAAGTCTCTTTTCCCTCTCAGGCCCTTATTCCTTTCTGGTCTCTGGGTCTTTGCTACCCCTCGACAGGAGGGCATACTTTCAAGCCCCCTGCAGTGAGAAACAGTTCACAAGGAGCCTGCTGGTTTTCTAGAAAGCAGATTTATTACAACTCCCCTCCAGTTTTGGCTGTCATGTCTCCCTTTTTCCCTGCCCAGGCCTTTGTCCTTTCTGGTCTCTGAGTCTTTGCCACCTGGCTTTTACCCAGGGTTTTTACCTCACATGCAAGTTTGAGGACACCTACTGTGCTGTACTGCAGAGACACACCTAGAACCACTTTCTAGGCCTTCTTTCTCCTGTCCTGGACTTTTCTGTGCATTTTCTCTGTTCCCTAACCTGGTAACAAGTAGTGATCACATGGGCTCATAGCCAGACAGCTTGGGTTCCAGTCCAGTGGAGGATTTGTTTGTTTGTTTCTGTCATCTATTGGCTGTGTTATATTAGGCAACTTTCTTAAGTCTCCTGGGTTTTATTTGTAGCCACTGGAAGAGAGACCTGTCCTTGGTTGTTGGGAGGCCTGTGTGTTTGTTCATATTCAGTGCTTTTGTGAAATGCCTACATGCTGTAGGTGAGCTCTTCTGGGGGTGGGATAATCATTGGGCTTTACCACCCTTCACCTTTAGAGTGAGAATTGGGACTATGCCACTTACACTGTCCTGGGTGAACCCAGACTTTGTTCTTTTTTTGTTGTTGTTGTTTTGTTTTTGGTTTTTTGAGACAGGGTTTCTCTGTGTAGCCCTGGCTGTGCTGGAACTCACCCTGTAGACCAGGCTGGCCTTGAACTCAGAGATCCACCTGTGTCTACCTTCCAAGTGCTGGGACTAAAGGCATGTGCCACCACTGTCTGGCCAGATTTTGTTCTTAAAAGGCCCAGTTTCTGGATTTGCTTCTTAAACGTCATATGTATGTATGTATGTATGTATGTATGTATGTATGTATGCAGGTATGTATGTATTGTTTTTCAAGACAGGGTTCTTTATATAGCCCTGGCTGTCCTAGAACTTGCTCTGTAGACCAAGCTGGCCTTAAACTCAGAGATACACTCGTCTCTCAGTGTCCGTTAATAGATGCTCATCTCCTGTTCAATATTCTTACTGATTTTCAGTTCAGGGCACTGCATCTTCATTTTGTACAGGACCAGGAAAACCTGTCGTTTGTGTTTTGCTAGGCAACCTGGCAGAGGGCCTGAGGAATGAGGGCTGCTCCCTCTGAAAGGCTCAGTGTAAACCATGTCCCCATGTCCCTAGGAGAGCCACACAGCTCCAAATCTTGCATTTATCCTTTCTCCCATCTCCTGCCTCCTCTCCATTTCCTGTTATCTATTGGCTCTCTCATTTTCATCTATTGACTTGGGACAAGTGCCCAGTGCTTCTGACCTGTATCCTTCATTCTAACCACAGGGAGGCTGACTGTGGCCACACTGCCCTCTACACAGAGGGGGGTCATTAGCAGGTGTTGACACTACACTGACCTTTATCTGTCTTGGGTGTTCATTTGTAGAGTGTTCACGAGCCCACAGGCCCAAGTGAGGGCTACTTGCAGCTGGAGGAGCTGGTGAAGCAAGTGGTGTCTCCCTTTCTCAGCATCAGCAGGGACCGCAGCTGCTCAGGCCCCACATACTCACTAGGTAAGAAGCACTTAGCTCTGAAGTCTAGAGGCTTGGGAATAATGATGCCTATAATGAGGTTCCAAGCACCAATTGTCTGCCCAGAGCTTCGTTCTAGTGAATGCCAGTGTAAATCTTGGTTTGTTAGTTACAGATGTTCTGAGGCCATGTGGCAGCAACCCTGCCCTTCTACCAATCTTCCTCAGAGACTGGTTCCAACCTCTGTAGTAATGCCTGTCTCATCCACTCCTTTGAGCAATGGCTTTGATCTTTCTCATTAGTTCTTCTGTATCTAATACCAGAAACTGTATTTTCGTATAAATCCTGCCTTAGTTGGGCTTACTGTTACTATAATGAAACACCATGACCAAAAGCAACTTGGGAAGGAAATGGTTTATGTCACTCAAAGTTCTATATAATAGTCCAATATCAAAAGCAATGAGGGCAGGAACCCAAACAGGACAGGAACCTGGAGACAGGAGCTGAGTAGAGACCGTAGAGAGGTACTGTTTACTGACTTGCTGCTCCCCATAGCTTGCTCAGTCTGCTTTCATGTAGAATCCAGGACTACCAGTGCAGGGATGAAACCACACACAATGATCTGAGTCCTCCCCCCATCAATCACTAATTAAGAAAACACCATATAGTCTTTCCTACTGCCAGATCTTATGGAAGCCTTTTTTTCAATTGAAGTTCCCTCCTCTCAGATGACTTGTGTTAAGTTGACATAAAACTAGCCAATCCAACATCTGTTACTCATTTGAGTGGAAACCCACCCATGATATTTCTTCCCTTGACAGTAGCCACCATGTGAAGCCATCATGTCACTTTTGTAGTCAGATCTTTCATCTACTGTCCCCACTCTACTTCTGTAAGTACTATAAGGTCTTTCACTGCAAGGGACAGGGCTCTTGGATTTGGGAATAGATTCTGCCTGGCTCTCCTGTTTTGGTGGCTGTAATGGTACTACAGAACCAGGCAGTGCCTTAGTCTCTGTATAGAATCTAGAGGTGAATCAGATCTTCTCCTTCTCCCAGTGAGAGCACTAGACAGTCTCAGTAGAAACATCTGATGTCATAGTACAATATACTATAGAATAGTTCCCAACAAAAACATGGCCTTGGTAGAAACAGCCTCATGAAAGACTTTTGATAAAGATTCTCCAGTTACTGCCTAAGATGTAAGACCATACCAGGCAAACATTTGCTTGTTTCTGTCTTCAGCATTTACACTGGGCCCTGATATCCAGCCATGCCACAATAGAGTGGGTGTTTGAACATGCTTGTTAGACCAGTGGGGGCTGGTGTACTCCAGAGCCAGGGCAGCTTGCACTCACAGAAAGGTGCAGAATGAGAAATATCACCTGGGTTACACTTGCTTGGCCCTCATCCCACTGTGATGGATTTGTAGTTGAGCTTCAAAGCCACGGGGACAAGGAACAGTTTCTAGAGAGCATGCTGCCTGCCCTTCCTGGGCCTCTTTGTGTAGAAGGCTGAGCCTACCAATGGCTGCTCTCCTGGCCCTGGTCCTGTTCTCTGGAGATACTAGCTTTACCACAGCAGCCACAGACTGGAGGAGGCTGGCTCCATTCAGCTGCCTCCCAGGTCTCACTGGCTCATTCTCTGATCTCTTCCACACTCCCATCACATAAATCTGAAAGCTATTGAAGGAAGGCAGTCTCCTGCCTGCCCTCTGTCTCTTATTTAAGCTGGATGCTGTATTGCCTCTGTCTCCATGGACCCTCCCTTCTTTATTACTCTCTGGCCTCATGTCATTTCAGGGATGGGGACCCAGGGAGATATCAGGATGCCAGTAGGTTAGTGGTGTTATGCCAAGAACTCCAACATAGTCAGGGCCTAATTCCAACATAGGGGAAGATAAAAAACAAAACAACAACAACAACAAAACTTTACTTCAATCCCCATAAGCTTGTAGTTGGGACAGATCCCTGCAACAGATTAATGAGAAAACCAAACAAGTGTGTTGAAATATATGGTCTCGCATACAGGAGAGACATCCAGGGAACAAGTGGTTTTCAAATAGTTGGCTTTGAACTCCTGTTTATGTAATGTCTTTAACAAAGAACAGGGATTTTGAGCCAGGATCTCATGTAGTCCAAGCTGACCTCAACCTTACTATGTAGCCAAGGATGACCTTCAATCTCTGATCCTCCAGCTTGAACCTGCTTCTTCATTGCCTTTAGTTCACTAATCTTCATGTTTTCAAAATTATTTTATTGTTTTGTGTGTGTATGGGTGTTTTGCCTGTGTGTGTGCACGCGTGCTTGTGTGTCTGGTGCCTGAAGAGGCCAGAAAAGGGCTTTGATTTCCCTGGAACAGGAGTTATGGGCGGTTCTCAGCCATCCTGTGCTGCTGCGAATTGAATCTGGGTTCTCTGGAAGAGCAGACAGTTGTGGGGCAGTGGGTGTGAGAGAATTAAGGGGGTGGGAGAGAACATGTGTCCCTGGGTGGGCAGACTTGGAGGACTGCCCCAAGTGGGTGTCTGGCTGTGGGAAGCCACGGACCCAGTCCGAGGTGGGTGGACAGGGAGCAGTCCGAGGTCTCTGGGCCTTACAGAAGCCAGAGATAACAGGTTCTCAGTCTCAGACATCCCAGACACTGCTGTATGTCTCAGAAGAGCTGAGAACAAAGTGGAGGCCCCAGGATAGCTCAGGCATCCCCAGGGTCGAAGCGAGGAGAGGGCAAGGGGAGAGGAGGTGCTAGGTGGTTCCCATGAGGGTCAGAGTCCTTGGTCCGGAGTGCAGGAAGGTCTTCCAATAGGAGGTTAGACACAGCTCTTTAGGGGAAAGCCTATTCCATTGTTCAAGCACAGTGGGCCTTGATGAACAGAGACAGTCTATGATTTTAGAGTTTTATTATAGAAAGGAGGAGAGCAAAAAAGAAGGTAAAAAGAAAGAGAGATGCCGTCTATGGCCACATGGAAAGAAGGGGGGAGGGGAGGGGGAAAAGGAGAGCTAGAGAGTAAGAAAGGTGAGAGCTTAAGGAGAGGGAGGGAGGGAGGGAGGGAGGGAGGGAGGGAGGGAGAGAGAGAGAGAGAGAGAGAGAGAGAGAGAGAGAGAGAGAGAGAGAGAGGAGGGGCCAAGCATCCCCTTTTATAGTGGGCTGGGCTATCTTGCAGTTGCAGGGTAACTGTGGGGAGGAGCAGACCTGGCTATTGTCAGGTAACTGTGAGGGTGGAGTCTACCCAGAATGCCAAGAGCTTGGGACTTTGTCTGTGTGACTGATAGTCACAGAATTATGGAGTTGGGGGCTCTGTGGAGAGGCACTTATCTCTGGAACGTGGCTCACTGTTCCCTCCCTTGTAGAGTTTTCTACTGGGTTTCCAGAGCAAGCTTTGTTCAACCAAAACAGGCTGCGTTCACGGTCCAACAGACAGTGCTCTTAACTGAAAACCCATCTCTTTAGGTCCCACTTCATGTCCTTAATCCTAGCACTCTAGAGGCAGAGGAAGGCAGATCTCTTAAATTCAAGGACAGCCCGAACAACAGACTGAGTTCCAGGACAACCAGGACTATCCAGAGAAACTCTGTCAGAGTAGATGTGAGAATTCTAAGAGGAGCTATCGCTGTCTCCAACCCAAATAAAAACAATACACGCTGTTGTTGTCAGATTAAGGTGAGGCCTGAGACTTTTATTGAGGATAGTGTCGTTTTTTTAAAAATTAAATTAATTAAATATTTATTTATTTAGTGTGTTAATGTGTGTGTGTGCACACCTGCACACAAATGTCCACCCATCCATGTCTCAACTCAAGTATGGAGCTAAGAGAACAGTATACAGGAGGCCATTTTCTCCCTCGATCATGTATGTTCTAGGGTTTGAACTCAGGTTGACAGGGTAGGTGACTGGCACCTTTATCTCCTGAGTCATTCTGCCAGCCCAGTCCTTGTTTTTGAAAGGTTGTCCTGAAAGGGACAGAAGGGTGGCCATCATTCTCTTTTAAGCAGTTTTTAGATCATTATCCTTTCATTTCACAGACAGTATGTTTTCAGACTCTCTGCCAGGCACCTTGCATGCTGCTGCAGGTAAATGAGGTGTGCCCCTGCCCACAGTCCAGTGAGGAGCGAAATTACACAGATGCTCTAAGGGAGAAGTGCAGGGCCTACCCACCCAGGACACTGGGGAAGGCTCCCTGCAGGAAGTGGGGTCTGTTTGGGGAAATGTAAAATGGGCAGAATTAGCTGAATAAACAAAGCGGGTGGTGGGCTACCCAGTCAGGAAGGACCATTGGGAGGACTTCCAGGGTTGTGGAGAGCTCTCTTGAGATGGACCTCTCAAGAAACTAAAGGAATTTCAGAGGTGCAGAGTTACCAGCAGCAAGAAGCAGTGCAGGCCCTGGCCAAATTGTGTGCACTGTGCTGGGTGTGCAGTCATTGGGCCCTTTTAGTTAGAATCTGAAAGCTAAGCTCTTCTGCAGCTGTCCTGGACAGTCCACCATCCTTCATGCCCAAACTGTCAGCATTGAGGGTGTGAGGTCATTAAGGGATAGTGGCATAGGTGATCCTTAGTCCAAGAGGTGTCCCAGGCCAGACATTTGTCCAGACCTCTACATGTTAAAAGCCGAGGAGACCTCCTTACCCTTTGGGGATAGAGACTTCTAAAGCATTCATAAACTGGAGAGATGGCTCAGTAGTTGAGAGCACTGGCTGCTCTTCCAGAAGTACTGAGTTTGATTCCCAGCAAGCACATGGTGGCTTACAACCTTCTGTGACCCAGTGCTCTCTTCTGGTGTATGTGAAAATAGAACACTCATATACATAATATAAGTATGTATGTGAAAGTAGCATTCACTAAGTCTGGGGCAGGGGGGATTAAGACAATAATTGGGATCTTGGAGAAAATGGCTTAAAGGTTACAAACATATTGCTCTTAGAGAAGATCCACGTCCGGTTTCTAGAACCTAATCCAAGCCCCTGTAACTCCAACTCCAGGGAGATTACAATACCTCTAACCCTTCATGTGAATAGGTGCACATGTGTGCACATACCTGCACATAGACACACATAGACACACATAACTTTTTAAGAATGGTCAATGAAAAAAATTTTAAGAGTTGCAGTGGGATCATGAGAGATGCTTTAGCTGAGGCAGAGCTGTGCTGTGTCTCCCCTGAGACCAGCACGAGATTGCCAAGGCAGCCGGACCATCATCTGAAAGGCCACTCAGCCAACAGCCATGTTGCACACTCCTGTCCAGGCGTTGGCAGATGTACATGGCCCAAGGAGGGTGGTGCCACCCTCACTCTTGGGGTGCCTGAGAAGTGCCCCAGTTTTGCAGGCAAGAAAGGTAGAGACTTGCTGTTATGAAATATAAATTGTGAGATAATGCAGTAGGAGTGAGGGAGTACCAGGCAGGCCCCTGCCAAAGTGTCACCCTGGGAAATCGCACCATGTGACAGACCTAGGATAAAGAAAGCTTATGGGGGAGGGGGGAGCAGGTACCTAGGTTATCGAGGGGGGGGAGGGGGAGCAGGGGTGATAGAGAAGAACAGAAAGAGAGAAAGAGAGGCTACCTGGAAACACGTGGGAGCAGAGGGGGAGATGGGGCGGAAGAAGATGTGAGGGAGGAGGAGGAAGGTGTCTGGGGTAGTGAGCAGTTCTTGTATGCTGCCATACCAGGCTTGCCCCTGGCTGAGGCACAGGTAGTAATGGCTTCGGTTGATGACCAAAGCTATTGCTAGGCAGTTGTTGGGCGGAACCTAGCAGAATTGTCTGTAAGCCAATACTTGCCCTATATCCCTGCTGTGTGCCCTGAATCCTGGACTCCAGAGATACCGAGGCAATGTCTTGCCCGACCTGGACTTGCTTTAGAACAATAGATAAGTGATCCTATCCAAGGGTCCAAATGGAGTGTGTTTGTGTGTGTGCGCACGTGTGTGTTCATACATGCGTGCAAGCCCTCCCCTCCAAAGCCCCACTTTTTCTTTTCATAGTACAATAGGACAATGGAAGTATCAAGTAAGGAAGGTAGCAGTGAGTCTAAAAGAAAAGCAACAACAACAACAACAACAACACACACACACACAGTGCAGGAGGCCAGTCCCAAGTGCTACCTTTCAAGTTACCCAAATTCCTGAGCTACTTGGGATTTTCTGGGGCTCTCAGGACCTCTCCCCTGCAGCAAACATTCCGAGGCTGGATTCCTCCCCTAAAAAAAGCCCTCCCTGTCCTCCACAGCCTCATTCCTTTATATCCCTGGGGCCCTCTGCCTATCCCGCCCCACAGCTGGACACTACCTTCTCTGCATGACAAAGGCCGTGTGGGCCCGAAACGGCAGGGGCATTCTGGGAGCCTAGGAGATCAAAGGCTTTCTGGGAAGCCAGTCCCCAAACAAAGGACTGCTCCACCCAAGCTTTGCCTCTCTAGGAGTCTAAAAGAAACTGCCATTGCTGGTTTCCACAGAAATTAATGCCTGACGTGGTTAGGGACCTGTGAGGAAAAGGCTTTCAAAAGAAAGTTATGGAAGATGAGGTAGCAGGCCAGCCTCCCTCTGCAAAAGTGCCGCTTTACAAGGAAAGCCCAGACTGTAGATGTCTCAGGAGTTCCTAGGAAGACAATCTCAGTGGGTGCCTCCGTGGGAGACCCCATTTCCCCTGGGGCCATGGTCCTCAGGTCTCAGCCTTTGGCTTGCAGGCTTCCCAAGGAGCCCAGTGGGGTTGATTGAGGGATTCACCCTTCAGCTGACTTCTCTGAGGATTAGCTCTGGTGACTGGCAGCTCATCAAGGAAGCACTGTCTGCCAGCAGACTTGGCAGACCATGGGGTCCGTGTGATCTTGGCTTTGCCAGCAGCAAGTTTAGGACCAAAACATTCTTCCTGAGAGTTGAAAGGTAGTGAGTGCTAACTGTAGGCCTCGCTTGCAAGTCCCTTCAGGGCAAGAGAGGAGGCTACATGGAAAGTGTGGGGCCTCAGTGACTACAAGGATCAGGCCTCAGCTGTGTAGTCTGGTGTTAGCTACCTAACTTCTTGGAGCAGCCTGAGGCTTGAACACCAGCTCTGGCCTTCTTCTGGGAGCAGTGAAGAAGAAAGAACATTGAGGATGGGGCCAAGCAGGCAGTGCCACGCATCATGGACCCCTTGGGAGTAGCTTGTCCCCCTCTTCCTCCAGGTGTGAGGATTACCTACTCATCTTTCCCTGGATTCAAACCCTTGTCAAGCTGTGGGATTTGTTTGCCCTCCTCCCCGAACTGTGCAAGCCAGGGGAGACATGCTTCTTTGTACTCAGACCCTAGAGAGGTCTGTGTG
Source organism: Mus caroli (assembly GCF_978045245.1). Taxonomy (NCBI): domain Eukaryota; kingdom Metazoa; phylum Chordata; class Mammalia; order Rodentia; family Muridae; genus Mus; species Mus caroli. The sequence continues at coordinate 79,160,788 of NW_028227257.1, forward strand.
TCTTGAGTCTATAAACCAGTCCCTAGTTGTGCGGCCATCTGAAGTGCTCTTTCTTCAAGACCTCTCTCTAGGAGCTACGAAGATACTTCAGTGAGTAAAGTGCTTGCCAAGGGTAAGGACTGAAACCTAACCCCAGAATCCATGCTGGGCATGGTGGTATAACTTTAACCCCAGGAATGAGATCCCTGGAGCTTGCTGAATTGGTGGGGCCCAGGTTCAGGGTGAGAGCCAGTCTCAAAAGTCTAAGGTGGAGAAGTGGTTGAGAGAGCCTGCATAAGCATGTCCACACACATGTATGTGTACATGTGAGATATATGTCTCTTACACAGACACACACACACACACACACACACACACACACACACACACACACACACACGGTTCTCTCGATTTCCAGGATACTCTTGGTACCTCTGCTCTGACATTTTTCACATTGATATCAGGGAAACCAAGGTTGCATCTTGGGGTTCTTAGTCTTATTAATAAAATAATTTTAAGAGGAAGTTGAAGGACAATTTTATTGGAGCTGAAATGAAAAATTTCTATTAGGGGGAAAGTCCTTTGACTTAGCAGCAGTGGTGTGGTCCACGCCTTTAATCCCAGCATTCTGGAGGCAGCATAAATGGAGCTCTGAGTTCAAGGCTAGCCCAGTCTACAGAGTGAGTTCCAGGACAGCCAGGGCTACACAGAGAAACCCTGTCCTGGGGGATGGAGTGGGGGGGACCCACCAAAACAAAAGATTGAAAGCCGTGTTAGTGGGGTTGTAGGAGGGTAAGGGATGGGTCTGGCATGAATTAGGGAAAGGGGCTGGAGGTGAATATGATCAAAACACAGAATATGGAATTTCAAAGAAGATAAAAATATTAAAAACAAAAGAAAAAACACCAGGACAGGCAAGGTATAAATTTCAGCAGCTGCCCGGAGGAGAAAAAGTCTGAGAGGACTGGGCATACGGTTTGAGTTACTGGAATGGGGGTGCATCCTGTGGTAGCAAGCAGCCATGTGGCAAGGACAAGAGTAAGGAAACCTGCGGTGTCGGGAAAAGTATCCGTGTGTTTAAGTCAGCATCGAAAAGAAAGTGAATAAAAGATCAAAAAACAAACCAAACAAACAAACCAGGAAAATTACAGCTTTCTCAGAACCGTAGGCAGACCAGGCTGAACTTCAGGCATTGTGTCAGGGGAGGGGCTTCTAGGTAGGAAAATATAGTAGCTCACTAAAGGAATAATAGTTCTGTCTGTCTCTTTAACATGGCTTAAAGGTGACCCTGCTTTCCCGGCTGTAGTTCCGTGGCCAAGGCATAGATCCTGCCCCACTGAAACGTTGGGTCTCCCAGTAGGTCAGAGACATTCTCCTCTTGACCAGAAGTTTCTCTTGAATGTGCCTTTCCTGCTACTCTAAAAGCAGGAGGTCTGCTGTGGGTCCCAGATGTGAGTCTTGGCTTTGTAAGTAATTGTGACTGTAGACTTCATGTTCATCATCTGCAGAACAACAAGAGAGACCGGGTTGGTGAAGCATCTCCTTTGGGGTACAGTACCCAGCTGGGCACCCAGCACAGAGCCTCAGCTGGGCTCTACCCTCCACTCTCTGCACAGGCCTACGTGTGTAGACCCAGACTTCCCCACCCCCATCAAGTCCATGCTTCTCTTCTTCTCAATAGTCAAGTGCATTTTACATAGTGTAGCTCTAGAATTGTTTGCTGAAGGCTAAGGCAGGTATAGTTCCGAGCATGCATGTATGTACGTACGTACTTAAGCATGCGCACACATACAGCGCTGGTCCAGTCTGACCCTGGCTTCAATTCTCAGCTCTTTTCAGTCACAGTCCAAGTGGCCTTTTGTTAATTGACTGCCTGTAGAGCCCTTCACGCAGTTGATCTCAGTGAATGATGGATGGAGCCCAGGAAACCCTCAGAGACACCTCTCCTGGGCTCCTTCCAGCAAGTTGAGGCCCATGAAAATCTCTCAGCCAGAGAGCCAATTTATGTGTCTCAGCTACACAAATTAAGTCTGCATTCTCTCAACTTTTCCTGTGTCCTCCCCAGGCCCAGCCCCTGCTCCAACTCTGTTTTCTTCCTGGACCGCCCACCCTAGCGAATCTGTCTGCCCCAGTTTTAGTCATGTATAAATTCTCAGTCTCTTACCAGTGATGGTGCATTCTGTATGCCTCTTCTCCTGGGAGTGAATGTTCACACTGAAATGGGAAAGCTCCTCCCTTCTCTCCAGCTCTGTCTCTGCACACACTCCACCCTGCAGATGGCTGCTTTCCCTCAGGTGCAGAGACTGGCTTCTAATATGTGTCCTCTCAATGTGATGGGCTCAGCTTCTGCTAGGCTGACTGAAGTTTCCCTATAGCTGATCCATGGTGCTTGGTTGTAAAAGTAGTATGAGAAGTAAGTTGTTCCTAGGGGCATTGTTTGGAGCATGGTCCCTTAGCTAGGTCCTTGCTGCTGTGAGGGATTCCAGTACTTCCATTTTAGAAGTATCCATTTTTATGATGTGAGAACACTATAGAAATGTGTGTCTCTGAGGGTACAAGTATTGTGCATAAATTCCTTCTTATTGTCCGTTGCCATTCCGTACCTCATTCCCTCTTTAGGACCTCAGCCAGCTTCTTGTTGAGCACCGGAGGGACATGGTGGTCCTTTTATTCTCTGAGTTCACAGGGTGCTGGATCACATCACCCTGAGTCCCGTTCCTTCTCCGCCCATCCCGGGAGCTCTGTAGTTTTAGTAACTGCTTCCCCATTGTCATCTTCACTTTCATCATTGCCATTCTTGCTCCTGTCCGCCACCCCTGTTCTTTACTCCGATATTGCTCTTCCCTTTTGTCCTGTGTCTCGGCACCCTCCCTGGCTTTTCTTGCTTGTGTCTCTGGCAGTAGCCCATGCTCCACCTCCTGGTAAGACCTTTTACTGAAGCACACCCTATCCTGCCCTCTCCACAGCCTCTCGCATGTGTCACAGATGCTTCTGTCTGACACCACGGGGCCATGTGAGCACACACTTACCTTCCTGGATAGGCACAATTCATTGATCCTATACATTGAGTTCCTGCAAGGTTTGCTCAAGCTGTTCTCACCACTCAGCATGCTATCCTCCTCCATTCTCTTCAAGGCCTCCTGCCGTCCTGAAGGCTTATCTCCATTGTACATCATTGGCAGGTTTCCTGATTGTCATAGATACTTTTTCCTTCCTGTGAACTCCACTGGCTTGTCCTTTCCTCAAGGTTGTCTATAGTGGTTTTTGGTAAGCTTTGTATGGACAGCTAGGAAAAGCAAAGTCTGGAACGATAGAGAACTCACCTGAGTCCAAGCCTGACAGTGTTCTAGCTGTGTGACCTTGGGTAAATTTATCAATATGCTGTGATTTAGATTCAGCTTTTAGCAAGAGTCCAGAATGCGTGCTAAGCATTTTAAATTCTTTTGTGGTCATGAGATTTGAACCTAGGTCATCGTACATGCTAGGTAGACGCTCTACCATTGAGCTAAACCACTGGCCTCTCTATACTTTTTATTTTGAGACAGAGTCTTACTTGCTCAGGCTGCTCTGTCACCTAGGCAGGCCTTTAACTTGAGATCCTCCTGCCTCAGCCTCCTGAGTAGTTAGGACAACAGCCTGGTACTCTAGAGCCTCATACATATGAAACTTCAGCAGTTTCTGGAACACAGCTAAAACAGGAGCAGTTGTAGACCCAAGGTTGACACTGGGAGTTTTCCTGAGTGGTCTCTAATTTATTCATGGAAACAGGGTCTCTCTCAGTTGAACCCAGATCTCACTGATCCAGAGTAGTCTAGCTAGGTAGCTTGCCCCCCCGGGATCTCCTATTTCTGCCTTCTGAGTGCTGGAATTACAGGGTAGCCACCATACTCACCTGGCATTCACAAGGGTTCTAACTCATGCAAACTCTGGTCCTTACACCAGTGCATCAACTGTTTTATCCACTAACTGTTTGTCTCCCCAGTCCTTGGGTTTTTTTTTTTTTATTTGGTTTCTGGTTTGAGTTCCTTTGTTTTGTTTTTTAAGAAGGGTCCCTCACTAACCTGGAACTTGCCAAGTAGGGTAGGCAGGCTGGCCATCCAGAGCCAAGGTTCTGCCTGTTTCTAACTCTCCAGCTCTAGATTTGTAAGCTCACACCACTGCAGCTGGCCTGAGCTTGCTTGTTCCTGGGATCAGACTTAGATCCTGGGGCTTGCAATACAACCACTTTAGTGACTGAGGTACCCTCCCCAGCCCTCCTGAGTAGCTTTCTGAAGCCCTGGCTAATGTGTATGTCTTATGAGAAGATGGTGGATTAAAGGCCAATTCAGTGAAGCTCAGACCGCACCAAGAAATGGGGTGTGGGGCTTTGCACGTTCATTCCATCCAGGAAAGTTTTAGGTGAGCATTTACTATAGGCTTCTGAATGACCTGGATCTGCTGTAAACAGGTAAAACTGCATGACATTTGGATGGCCCTGTTCTCCATTGCACTCAGTAGGGCTCCACCTAAAGCTGTTCCCAGATGCTACTCCCTCCCTCTTCCAGGGGAAGTTTCTGGTCACTGTTACCACCAGTCCCCCAAATCACAGCTTTTACTGCTTTTTCTTTTGCAGCCAGGAGGCATTCCAGGGTCCGGCCCAAGGTGACTGTCCTGAACTATGCCTCTCTGATGACCACGGTTGGCCGGCCACTGAACGAGATGGTCTTGACCCCTCTAACAGAACAGGAAGGGGAGGCGTACCTGGAGAAGTGTGGCAGTGTCCGGCGGCACACAGTGGCCAACGCCCACTCAGACATCCAGCTGCTGGCGATGGCCACCATGATGCACTCAGGGTTGGGGGAGGAGGCTGGCGGCGAGGACAAACACCTGCTCCTGCCACCCAGCTTCCCCCCACCACACCGCCAGTGCTCCAGTGAACCCAGCATCCTCGACAGCCCCGATGAACTGGAACTAGAAGACGTGGCGAGTGGCAGCCAGGAGGACTCAGAGCTGAACTGTGCTTCCCTCAGCTGAGCCGCCACCTCCAGGGACCCGTTCCTACTTTGTAGCTAGGATGAGGGCACCTCTCCTCCTCCATGGATCACCAAGGGGGCTCTTGCATTGGGCAATATTGCCTTATTTACTTTAGGGCACAAGCCAAGTCTTCATGCCTTTGGGAAACATCTGTCGGCCTCCCCACTCTGGTGTCTATGACTGGCTCCTCATACCACTGTTTTCCTGACTTCCAGCCTTGCCTGACTCACCTGGATCCTTATCTTTGGGCCTTCCCCATATTATTGGACTGGCTGATGCTCCTAGTTTATAATGTTCTGGCGTTGTAGCTGAAGGTTGGATGACACACAAGCATTTGAAACGTGCCAGCCTCTGCGGTTCTCGTTATGATCTTAGGGGGCAGAAGCCAATGGGTGGAAAGAACAGTAGAGGTTCTGTATAGCATGGAAGTCAACTGCAGCCCATATCACCCCTGGTCCTGGTCCCTCATCACTTTAATTGCAGAGTTACTGGGAAATCCTTGTGCTACTCCGTGGATGAGGGTTCACTCTTATGTATGTTCAGTTGTCATGTGCTGTCTACATCATGAGCTTTGGCTTAGGAGAACCTACAAAGCTGGCAGAGTTTTGTCTTGCATTGCGCCTCTCAGCACATCTGTCTCAGGCTTCCTCCCAGACTCTGGGAGTGAACCTTCTCAGTCACTGGTGCCTTACTGTCACTCCAGTTTCAGGAACCAGCCATGTTTCTGTTGTGTATATGAGAGGGTGGCTGATAGCAACTGACCTAGACCTGTACCTGGATTTCACTTGAATTTATAAAATGTGTATTGCTCAAAAAAAAAAAAAAGGTTTGCAAATATTTGCACATAAGATCTTGCACTGTTCATTTCCAGTGAGTGTGTTTGCAGACTAAACACAAGTGGACCCCTTCAAAAGGCTACTGCTTAGCTCCAAACAAAAGGATCAGTAGTGGGCAGGACTCACATACCTCAGCTCTGGAGGAGCCAGCACTGTGTCTGGAATGGCCTGTGTTGTAAGTGTCTTGGCCTCTAGGGAAGGTTTGTGCTGGCCTCAGGAGACTGTCTCATGAGCAGGGAAGTGTTGTGGCCGGCTGGACTGTGTCTGCTTTACAGTAGACAGAGAGGGACGTGGGCATGTTTTATTTGGAGGGATGTTTATTCCCTGAGATTACAGAAGTACCCAGAAGTGTCTGGGATCCCTGTCACATCTGTCTCATGTTGTTATTTGAAGCATCAGACTTTATTACTATGCTAGGTTCTCACTACTGCTCCCTCCAGGCTGGGGAAAGGGAACTTTTTGTCTATGCTAAGTCCCTGGCTTCCTCTTAATCGGTTGGTCTTGCTAATTGAAGCTCAGAAAAATATAGAAGGTCTCTCCCGACCCTGTTTGTGGTGTATGCTGGCCTATCAGGATCTGGTTAGCCTTTGAAATTTTTGTTGATGAAATCTCAATACATAAGGCGTCAACAGGGGGCTGGAGAGATGGCTCAGGAGTTAAGAGCCCTGACTGCTCTTCCACGGGTCCTGAGTTCGATTCCCAAAAACCACATGGTGGTTCCCAACCATCTGTAATGGGATCTGATGCCCTCTTCTGGTGTGTCTGAAGACAATAGTAGTGTACTCACATATATGAAATAAATCTTAAAAAAAAAAATGGAGAAGCTAGAGAAAGTACCCAAGGAGCTAAAGGGATCTGCAACCCTATAGTTGGAACAACATGATGAACTAACCAGAACCCCGGAGCTCTTGTCTCTAGCTGCATATGTATTGAAAGATGGCCTAGTCGGCCATCACTGGAAAGAGAGGCCCATTGGACTTGCAAACTTTATATGCCCCAATACAGGGAAATGCCAGGGCCAAAAGAATGGGAATGGGTGGGTAGGGAAGTGGGGGGGTATGGGGGACTTTTGGAATAGCATTGGAAATGTAATTGAGGAAAATACGTAATAAAAAAAAAAAAGAAAAAAAAAAAGGTGTTAACATGAGAAGAGGCGCTTCAAGCTCTTCTAAGCCTTGATGGTATCTCCCTTTAGGCAAAGATCTGAAATATGACTACAGTTGTGCTGTTGATGAGTTCTACTTTAGAAATTGTATTTTAAAAAAAGTTTTAATTTTGTCCATCCCAGAGATAATGATGAAAGAGAAATGTCTGCATATGTGCACACACCGTGCCCATGCACTTGCATACACACGTGTACCCATACATGTGCACACACACACACACACACACACACTCCACATACACAAGAAGAAATGTTCAGATTCCTTTGAGAATTTCAAACAAAAAGTAATCTCTCTGTATGTGGTGTCTAACATCTACAAGGTGGGGGCTGGAGAAGTGGTTTGGTGCTCAAAAGCACTTGCTGCTCTTGCAGAAGGCCAAAAGATGTGATTTAGTTCCTAGCCCATCAGGCAGCTCACAGCCACATGCCTATAACTCGAGACCCAGAGACTCTGATGTTGTTCTCCTCTGAGGGCATCTGAGTGCACATAGTGTGTGTGCATGAACACAGCACTAGACAGTGCACTCTGGCGCACACACATACACACACAATAATTTTTTAAACTCCATAAAGTTATTAACATGTCAGCAGGCAGAGCATTGCAGTTTATTTAACTGATGGCTAGGTTCTTGTTAGTACACCAAGCACACACTTGAGATTATTTATTGATCGAGGCAAAGTAATTAGTCATGTTTGGGTTTGCTTTTTTTGTTGATAAGATTAACAATGCATACTTTGTAAATGCCTTTTTCCTTATCTTCTATGTCTCTGTCAAGGACAGAAGTTGTCAGTTTAATACACGAGCTCTTGTGTTGAAAGTGTCCAGGCTGTAGAACTTCATTGCTACTGACTTTACACAGTTTACAAGTTTCTCTTTGGACACATCTGGTATTATTACAGAAATCTCCCAGATTATACACATAAACATTTTATGGACATTTTGGGGCATTTAAGCCATCAGGCCTATTGCAAGAGTGTCTCCTGTAGCAGTTTTAACCAAATTTCATTCCCCTGGTACCGTGGAGCCTCATCTTGCTATTGAACGCCAAGGGTTTCCCTAAGCTGAATGTGAGTGACAGGGAACAATCCCAGCTCTGGGCTCTGCAGGAACTCACAAACTAAACTCATTTCTGGTCGTCTGTTTTCAAAATAGATACAATAAACATTGTTTATGTCACGGGTGCTGCTGTCCAGAATGCTTCAAGTGTGTTTTGGTTGAATTTGCAAGCACAGTAAAGCTGGCCATGGTGCCTTCTGCCCTCAAAACTTCTCACACTGCCTGTGTGCTACCTGTTCCTTTGTCCCATGGTCTCCCCTCCAGAGTCAGGCCCTTGGTTTCATTGGCCATCCTTGAACTGGTTAGGCCAGTTCTTTCTGTCATGGCAAAGCATCTGATCTGCGGCTGAGATAAGAAAACACTAAAATAGCCCTTCAAGGCCTCTTTTAAAACACAATCTTAAACTACCCTAAGCTGGGTGGTGGTGGCACATACCTTTGGTCCAAGCACTTGGGAGGCAGAGGCAAGTAGATCTCTGTGAGTTGGAAGCCAGCCTAGTCTATACAGCAAGTTGCAGGACAGTCAAGGTTACACAGAGACCCTGTCTCCAAACCCTAAAACCAAACAGAGAGAGAGAGAGAGAGAGAGAGAGAGAGAGAGAGAGAGAGAGAGAGAGAGAGAGAGAAAGAAAGAAAGAAAAAAACCTGCCCAGTCTTTCCTCCTAGAGTGTTTGACCCAGAAGGGATGCTCACTGTATTATATTTATCATGGGTTCCTCACATATTTCTTTCTGATTCTGCTTGACAGAAGACATTTATAATGTTTTACTCTTTGCATAAATACTTTTTAGCAAGGCGGTTAGTTTGAGGCCTTGGAAGGCTTAATCAACGTGTCTGAGGGGTGCTGTCTCCGCTGATTAATTACGCTGTAGTTTTGCTGGTACATGGTCATTGGGCATTCTACCTCAGTGGTGAGGTGAGATAGCCATAGGCAGAGGAAGGTGGACAACCTGTGGAAGCTGCATAGCCAAGGAAACATTATCCCTGGGAGTTCCCAGACGGAAACACAGCCCTGACACCTTGGTTCTAGCCAGTGAGAACTGGTCAGACTTCGATCTTAGAGAACTACAGGATTAACACAAATGTATTCGTTTTTACTCATTGGCTTACCATGGTTTGATGGTATACCATTGTACACATCCATTTGCCTGCTGAGTTACCCATCATGCTTTGGGGATGCTTTTACTGTAAAATGTTTTACTTGGTTCTAGGAATACAATGATGGAAAAATAACCAAGGTACCTACTTCTTTGGAGACTGGAGTGGTTGGAACCCAAGCCTTAAATCTAGTGTTGTAGCTTCCTGCTCTAGGAGGCATGCTGGATTGAGAGAAAGTGAAGAATCGCCAAGCCAGGAGTTTACCAGCTCCTGCTATGAGGTGAGCGATGGTTTCATGGTTCCTAGGGAAGCTGAGAACTGGTGGTTCCAGGGGACACAGAAAAGAGAGTTGGACAAGGAGAACAAGGGATTTCAGACACAGAATAACGGGCATTTTTTTTATTTCTTTCCCTTCCATATTATTTGTTTAAGTGTGGCTTTAAAACTTAATATTTAGTAAATGTGATAATTATGAATGTAACAAATTATATTATTTGCCATTAGAGTGAATAAGCCAATGCAAAGACCCTTTTTAGGCTTTCACATTTGGATGACAGAGTTGATTATTCTATTTATAAACCTAGCAGATTTTAGCAGTAACTTCCAAGCAGACTTTGAATAATGCTTAATGCCATTTATGAACGCAGCCCAGCACCTCACGCACGTTTAAGGGAATGTACAGTTTTAATCTACCTCTTTTAAATATGTCTGTTTTTCTAGCTGTAAGCAAAAGCATCCTGTGCCATGGAAGCTGATAAATTGAACTTATGAGGAAAAGTGGAAGTTTCATTAAATGAGTTTATTCTACTCTATGTAAACTTGGATATCACCATAAAACATCCCAAGTCTGAGTCAATTCTCAATTTCATAGTCAAAGTGGATTTACAAAACTGTCACAAATAGGCATTAGTTCTTAAATGTCAACTTGTGTCGAAAATATCCGCTACATCTAAGTCCCTTCCTAACCTAAAATACTAATCCATGCTAGAGTTCTCTCTTCTCTTTTTCTTTTCTTTGGCTTTTCAAGACAGGGTTTCTCTGGGTAGCCCTGGCTGTCCTGGAACTTGCTCAATAGACCAGACTGGCCTCGAACTCACAGATCTGCCTGCCTCTGCCTGCCAGGATTCTGCAAAAACAGGATTTCAGCTGTCAGTTGGACCCCTATAGATGCTGTCACCACTGGGGGCTGGAGGGTAGGCTGGGTGAATCCTGTCTTTGTTAGTGTAACCTAGCAGGGACAGTTGACTCCAGCAGCAGTGGTGAATTCCTGTTAGCAGTTTTCCCACATTCTCAGAACCTGCCTTAGCACCGCCCTGCAGACATACCAGTGCCCACTGGCCTGGGCTCCTCTGCAGAGTCTAAAGTCCAGCTCTCAGGGTCCCTCTCTAACCTGTGTAGTCTCAGTGATTCTCTTGTTTGCCTCATTGTGAGGGTGGTGGTTGATGTCTTTCAGTTGCCACTTGTGTGAGCCCACCACATTCTCTCTTTGCTATTTTAGTTTCTCAAAGCCTAATAACAGCTTACATTAAACTCTGGGCTAAAGTAACAGATGTAGGTCAGTGAGATGGCACAGCAGTTAAGAGTTCTCCCTTCTTTTTCAGGGAGGCCCAGAACACCCATGTCAAGGAGCTTCAGCCAACTCTTAACTCAAGCTCCACGGAGATCTCATACCTTCTGGCCTCTGTGAGCACCCACCCACATGGTATACACACACACAGAGAGAGAGAGAGAGAGAGAGAGAGAGAGAGAGAGAGAGAGTGAGAGAGAGAGAGAGAGATCATAACATAACAGAAGTGGCTTCTATCCCCATTAGCTCCTGACTCAAGAACCAGGATTGAAAATACATTCCCTACGGAATCCAATAGTGGTTCCAGGTAACCAGGGTAACTCACTTAGGTGTGAACAGAGATGAGACACTCACTTTACCCTCACTGAGGACCCCGTTATCGTCTGAAGTAATCTTGGTGACAGCTCTTGTTGAATTGCAGGTGACATTCTTGAAGCACGGGTGACTTCCATCTGCTCCTAAGAAACAACAGGTCCTATTTATGGCTTCTTAATTGTTGGCTTCATAGTTTAGAAATATTCTTGTAGGCCTTGTTCTGTGGAGAGCAGCTCTTCAGAATGCCTTTCTCACAAGTCACTCATTAGGAAGGATTTTTAATTTGTTTGGCTTCTCTGGGCTCAGTCTACTGACCTTTGAAAAGAATTCTAGGGCCGGGCAGTGGTGGTGCACACCTTTAATCCCAGCACTCGGGAGGCAGAGGCAGGTGGATTTCTGAGTTTGAGGCCAGCCTGGTTTACAGAGTGAGTTCCAGGACAGCCAGGGCTACACAGAGAAACCCTGTCTCGAAAAAAAACCAAAACCAAACCAAACCAAAACAAAACCAGCATAAGGCTTTTCAGTCTTGGCATGGGGGAAAAGCTGCTATCCTCTCATTAGCTCCTTAGTTTCTTTGCCAAATAATGAAAAAACTAGTGATGAAAAAAATATGTACATAAAGCAAATGTTTGAAGAAATCAGTTCAGGTGGGATCTGAGAAGATCTGGTCACTTCACGAAAGCAAATGTGAGACAAACTCAGCCTGGTTCTCCACCTGCCCTGCCCCCCCACCCCCACCCCACCCCAACAAACTTATGGGGTAGCAGCAGGTTCTGGACTGGGGAAAGGCTGCAGGGAAAATGATAGAGATGGATGACTAAAATCCATGGACAAGTCTCCCTTGAATTGTTGGCCGATTCCTAGGGCATGTTATGGTTAATGTGTCTGCCAAGTGTCTCCCAAAGGCTAATGCTGACTTGCCCGAGGATCTGTTCAGAGCCAGGGAACCACTAGCAGGTGAGATCTAGCAGAAGGAAGTTGGATCACTGAGGGTTATGCTCTTTGAATGGGAAACTGGACTCCAGCCTCTTTGATCTTTCTTATTGTTTCCAAGCCACCATTAAGTGAGAAACTTTGTTCCCATCATGTACCTACACCGTGGTGTAGTACTCAGCACAGGATCCAAAACAACAAGGGCGAGTACCGAATCCTGAAGTATCCAAACTTGAACTTTCATCTTGGGTGTTTTATCGTAGCACTAGGAAGATAGCAGCATGCCCCAAATTGTCAGATCTAGCTGAAAGGAAAACAGCAGCTACCATAATTAGCAGATGAACTCACTCCAGTTCCTACAAACTAGTGAGGAGGTTCAGGCCCTTCCAAGGTTGGGGGTTTTGGCACACATTATCAGCACTGGATTGAGTCTCACTCTAAGATAAGGAACATGGTCAAAACAAGATTCTAGAGTTAAACACAGCTACATTAATATCACACTAAATATAAATGTACTCAACAAGTTGATTAAAAAAAACCAAAAATGGTCAGGGAAGAGATAAATAATGGCATGCTATCTGTAGAAATATACAATTTATTATTTGTTTATTTACTTATTTTGGGACAGAGTTTTACTATGCAGCTTTGGCTGTCCTGGAGTTCACTATATAGTCCAGGCTGACCTTAAACTTACAAAGATACACCTGCCTTTGCTTCCTGAGTGCTGGGACTAAAAGTGTATGCCACCATGTCCAGCAAGAGATACACTTTGAATACTCAAAAACAGACTGATAGCAAAAGAAAAAAAATGGAAAAATATATAGGATGCAAAAAATAACACTTATCATGAGAAACTTGCTGCCAATTAGAAGAATGCAAATTTCATAATGATAATTCAAAAGGAAGATATGAATCATAATACAGGAAATTAGCATTTATTAGTCATCAGCTATAGGTCAAGGGCCATTGCAAGTATTAGACATAAGTTGTTTTGTCTAGGTCTTCTGGGCAATTTTATGAAGTAAATTTTAGTTATCTCAGTCTTACTAGATGAACCAGTGAAAGCCCCGCTTCCTAACATTACATAGCTAGACAAAGGTACACACAAGGCACAATTCAAATCAGACTTTGTCTGAGCTTCTGTGCTTAAAGTCATAGTATCAAGACAATATGCTACTCCTGGAAAGACACGTAGGCCAATGGAACAGAACCAAGAGGTGAAAAATCTTTGTATTTATAGTGAATTGTTTCTTCTTGATGTGTTGTTTTTACAAATGTGCAAGGCAGCCTTGTGGTGGTGGTTCACATCTTTAATCCTAGCACTAGAGAGGCAAAGGCAGGCAGAAGCCAGCCTGATTTACAGGAATCCCAGGACAGCCAGGGATACACAGAGAAACCCTGTCTTCAAAAAAAAAGAAAGAAAACCAAAAAACCTCCAAAAACAAACAAAAAAACAAACAACTCAAACCAAACAACAACAAAACGCAAACCACCACCACCAACAACAACGTTAGATTTCATTAAAATAATTAAGAAGAAACTCCACAGTTCAAAAATCACCACCAAGACAACAGAGTGAAAGGAAATATTTGCAAAATATGTATCTGTCAAGGCCTTGCCACAAGTCTTACAAAGGATTCTTAGAAAGCAGACCATGAATTCAGTGGGCCAAAAGCAGGTGTGAATAAAAAGTTCATCCAAGAAGACATGTGAACAGTCGACAAGCATGCGGTGAAATGAAGATCGACTTGACTGGGTATGGGTGAACTGTGAATTTTAAACCGCAAGACACCATGCTTACTAGAACAGCTGGCTGTAGCAAACAAGACAGACAGTAGCAAGCATTGGGAGGATGTGACATAATGAGAACCCTGGTTCACCTTTGGCCAAAGTTTGAAATAGTGCAGTCACTTTGTTGCATTTGGCAGTTTCCCAGAAGTTTAAACTTAAGAGCTATTATATAACTTGGCAATTTTATTTCTAGGTTTCTACTTAAGAGAAATGAAAAGTACACACACACACACACACACACATACACACACACAGAGGCTCCTTACCTGTGTATGTTGAAGCAGTGTTATGAAACAATTGGTACACATACTATGCAGCCAGGCTGGCTTGAGGCTCACTGTGTGGATCAAGCTTGGCTCACACATGATTTTTCTTCCTCATCCTTCTGGGTGCTGGGATGACAGACATATGCCATCACGTCTAACTCCATTGTAGTCAGTTTTAATCCTATAGTTCTGTGGCATTAGGCAAACCACATTGTCATGAATCTCCAGACAACCACTTCCAGAACATGCCAGAGCTTCGCTGTTCTCCCATCCGGATCTCCCTACCCCTGTTGCACCGACTCCGGTTGCCTCTCCTCTTAGCAGGTAGGAATCTACTTTTGGGAATGATTCTTCATAATTCCTGTAAGTAGGATCCTTCAGTTTTCAGTTCTCATCCTTTTGTGACTGGTTTATTTTACTTAAAACATCTTTAAGATATCTCCATACTGTAGATTTTTTAAAATTATTCATCTTTGAGGTTGAAGGATATTCCATTGCATACATAATGTTCTATGCATCCAGTGTGGGACTTTGGACTTTTTTTTTAACCCCTGTTTTACTTGTGAATGATACTGTTAGGATTGTTGGCATACAGACATCTGACCATTGGAGAAATATATGAATATAGAACATACTTCAATAAAATTATTTTAGCCCAATGATTTGTTTTCAAAATTTAAAGAGTCACTAAATGAGATGCTACTACAAAGATGAATGAAGGAATGATAAATTTGTCTTGTGGAATGAGTTTATTAACTCATTTTACAGTTAGTTTAGTCAGTGAGAGTGTACAAGCTTGGCATGCATGAGGCACAGAGTTTGATGTGACACCAAAATAAGACTTTTTAAGATAATTTAATGACAAGACAAAGACAAAGCCTTGTTTTTTTTTTAAAAAGATTAATTTTATTTATTATATGTAAGTACACTGTAGCTGTCTTCAGACACTCCAGAAGAGGGAGTCAGATCTCATTACGGATGGTTGTGAGCCACCATGTGGTTGCTGGGATTTGAACTCCGGACCTTCGGAAGAGCAGTCGGGTGCTCTTACCCACTGAGCCATCTCACCAGCCCCAAAGCCTTGTTTTTAAAGAGAGGAAAACAGTTACAAAAGAAGAATCAAAGTGGGTATGGAGTTATGGGCCAGAGGTTAAGAGCACTGACTGCTCTTCTGAAGGTCCTTAGTTTAAATCCCAGCAATTACATGGTGGCTCACAACCATCCATAATGTGATCTGATGCCCTTTTCTGGGGTGTCTGAAGACAGCTATACTGTAGTGTGCTTACATATAATAAATAAATAAATCTTAAAGAAGAAGGAGGAGGAGGAGGAGGAGGAGGAGGAGAAGGAGGAGGAGATGGAAGAAGAAGAAGAAGAAGAAGAAGAAGAAGAAGAAGAAGAAGAAGAAGAAGAAGAAGAAGAAGAAGAAGAAGAAGAAGAAGAAGAGGAGGAGGAGGAGGAGGAGGAGGAGGAGGAGGAGGAGGAGGAGGAGGAGGAGGAGGAGGAATCAAAGGACATGCTGGAAATCCCACTCTATAAAAGGTATCACTACATGTTGATCTCATTTGAAATAAGAAGTAACTGAAATACAGAAGCTGCCAAATTCCAGCATTCATTCCAGGCAGGGATTTCATTTCTCATCTCCTCACTCCAGACTCAAAAGGTTACAAACCAGCATGAGGGGCCGGGATGCTTCGTCTGTAGACTTGGGGGCATGCACTTGCAGGCTGAGTCCGGGCAAGCTGAATCAGGAGGATCCCTGGAGCTCCCTGGTCTGCCAGTCTAGTCCACTTGGTGAACTTCAGGCTGGTAAGAGACCCTGTCCCAAACCAAGGTGGATGGTGCCCGAAGAATGACCTCAGAG
Organism: Mus caroli; assembly: GCF_978045245.1. Taxonomy (NCBI): domain Eukaryota; kingdom Metazoa; phylum Chordata; class Mammalia; order Rodentia; family Muridae; genus Mus; species Mus caroli. The sequence goes on from NW_028227257.1 coordinate 79,176,671, forward strand.
TATGCTTTCTGGCTCCCTCACACATTCACCTGCACATACATGGCCCCCACCCCTGATACACAGAGCAAGAGTATAGAGTTGGGACATCTAGCCTTTCTCGCTCATATTTCTTGATGACCATAGTTTTTAACTCCCCAGGTGGATATTGTGTCACAGAAAGCAGGGGATAATTTTGATGTTTAAACAACGTATTTGAATTTTCCAATTAAGAGCAAAGAATAGGATGTGAGAGCTTACTGAGCTTTTATGATAAACTTCTAAGAGATGCTGTTATGAATGACTAGTTTTGAAGGAAAAGATGAAAAGTCGCTTAGTTAAATAGTAGGAAGAAGTGACTGTCGTGTTCCCATACATCCAAGGAGGTCAGACATAAACTGAATCTCCCTTAGTACCTCCTCTGCCTTAAGCCATTGGTTCTTGTTTTTGAATATAACTGCTCCAACCTGAATTCTCACCCAGAGGTGTGGAGGCCATTTCATAATTGGCTGTCTTTCCACCACACACACACACACACACACACACACACACACACACACACACTCACACACAAAGGCCGGAGTGGCACACATCTTTAATCCCAGCACTAAGGAGGCAGAGACAGGTGGATCTCTGAGTTTGAGGCCAGCCTGATCAACATAGTGAATTCCAGAGCAACAAGGGCTGCACAGAGAAACCCTGTCTCCAACAACAAAACAAAAAAACCCAACAAAACAAACAAACAAAATCACAAACAGAATAAGTTAAAACTAAAAAAAATTAGGCTAAATTCAAATAGCCTCTTCTTCCAATATTTAACAGATCTTCCCAAGAATGTTTTCATTTTCTAGGATTTCATGTCTTGGATTCTCTAGTTTCTGTTTTAGAGCCTGGACACTGTGAAGTTGTGTGTTAGTTAGTTTGGGTCAAATTTTGTTATATTCTCCCTCCCCCAACAGCCTCCAGGGACATTGCCATTTTCATCTGTAACCAGGTAATCTCACTTTGGTATTCTCATTTGTTTTGAGCATGCTTCTCCTGCCGAGTTCTGTAAGCCTCTCTACCCAAGCACTCATTGAATCGGCTTTGCCTTATGGCTCATTCACAAATTAACGAACAGAGCACAGAGCACACGCTCCAGTGTCTACACTGGTATGAGAGTCCTGCTTTTTTTTAAATTTTTAATATTTTTATTACATATTTTCCTCAATTACATTTCCAATGCTATCCCAAAAGTCCCCCATAGCGCCCCCCACTTCCCTACCCACCCATTCCCATTCTTTTGGCCCTGGCATTCCCCTATATTGGGGCATATAAAGTTTGCAAGTCCAATGGGCCTCTCTTTCCATTGATGGCCGACTAGGCCATCTTTCGATACATATGCAGCTAGAGACAAGAGCTCCGGGGTTCTGGTTAGTACATCATGTTGTTCCAACAATAGGGTTGCAGATCCCTTTAGCTCCTTGGGTACTTTCTCTAGCTTCTCCATTGGGAGCCCTGTGATACATCCAATAGCTGACTGTGAACATCCACTCCTGTGTTTGCTAGGCCCCCGGATCGTCTCACAAGAGACAGCTATATTTGGGTCCTTTCAGCAAAATCTTGCTAGTGTATGCAATGGTGTCAGCGTTTAGAAGCTGATTATGGGATGGATCCCTGGATACCGTAGTCTCTAAATGGTCCATCCTTTCATCACAGCTACGAACTTTGTCTCTGTAACTCCTTCCCTGGGTGTTTTGTTCCCAATTCTAAGAAGGGGCACAGTGTCCACACTTTGGTCTTCATTCTTCTTGAGTTTCATGCGTTTAGCAAATTGTATCTTATATCTTGGGTATCCTAAGTTTTGGGCTAATATCCACTTATCAGTGAATACATATTGTGTGAGTTCTTTTGTGATTGTGTTACTTCACTCAAGATGATGCCCTCAAGGTCCATCCATTTGGCTAGGAATTTCATAAATTCATTCTTTTTAATAGCTGAGTAGTACTCCATTGTGTAAATGTACCATAATTTCTGTATCCATTCCTCTGTTGAGGGACATCTGGGTTCTTTCCAGCTTCTGGCTATTATAAATAGGGCTGCTATGAACATAGTGGAGCATGTGTCCTTTTTACTGGTTGGGACATCTTCTGGATATATGCCCAGGAGAGGTATTGCTGGATCCTCCGGTAGTACTATGTCCAATTTTCTGAGGAACCGCCAGACTGATTTCCAGAGTGGTTGTACAAGCTTGCAATCCCACCAACAATGGAGGAGTGTTCCTCTTTCTCCACATCCTCGCCAGCATCTGCTGTCACCTGAATTTTTGATCTTAGCCATTCTGACTGGTGTGAGGTGGAATCTCAGGGTTGCTTTGATTTGCATTTCCCTGATGATTAAGGATGTTGAACATTTTTTCAGGTGCTTCTCTGCCATTCGGTATTCCTCAGGTGAGAATTCTTTGTTCAGTTCTGAGCCCCATTTTTAATGGGGTTATTTGACTTTCTGGAGTCCACCTTCTTGAGTTCTTTATATATATTGGATATTAGTCCCTTATCTGATTTAGGATAGGTGAAGATCCTTTCCCAATCTGTTGGTGTTTTTTTTGTCTTATTGATGGTGTCTTTAGCCTTGCAGAAGCTTTGTAGTTTCATGAGGTCCCACTTGTCAATTCTCGATCTTACAGCACAAGCCATTACTGTTCTATTCAGGAATTTTTCCCCTGTGCCCATATCTTCAAGGCTTTTCCCCACTTTCTCCTCTATAAGTTTCAGTGTCTCTGGTTTTATGTGAAGTTCCTTGATCCACTTAGACTTGACCTTAGTACAAGGAGATAGGAATGGATCGATTCGCATTCTTCCACATGTTAACAACCAGTTGTGCCAGCACCATTTGTTGAAAATGCTGTCTTTCTTCAACTGGATGTTTTTAGCTCCCTTGTCGAAGATCAAGTGACCGTAGGTGTGTGGGTTCATTTCTGGGTCTTCAATTCTATTCCATTGGTCTATTTGTCTGTCACTATACCAGTACCATGCTGTTTTTATCACAATTGCTCTGTAGTAGAACTTTAGGTCCGGCATGGTGATTCCACCAGAGGTTCTTTTATCCTTGAGAAGAGTTTTTGCTATCCTAGGTTTTTTGTTATTCCAGATGAATTTGCAGATTCCACTTTCTAATTCGTTGAAGAATTGATTTGGAATTTTGATGGGGATTGCATTGAATCTGTAGATTGCTTTTGGCAAGATAGCCATTTTTACAATGTTGATCCTGCCAATCCATGAGCATGGGAGATCTTTCCATCTTCTGAGATCTTCTAGAATTTCTTTCTTCAGAGACTTGAAGTTTTTATTATACAGATCTTTCACTTCCTTAGTTAGAGTCACGCCAAGATATTTTATATTATTTGTGACTATTGAGAAGGGTGTTGTTTCCCTAATTTCTTTCTCAGCCTGTTTATTCTTTGTGTAGAGAAAAGCCATTGATTTGTTTGAGTTAATTTTATATCCAGCTACTTCACCGAAGCTGTTTATCAGGCTTAGGAGTTCTCTGGTGGAATTTTTAGGGTCACTTATATATACTATCATATCATCTGCAAAAAGTGATATTTTGACTTCATCTTTTCCAATTTGTATCCCTTTGATCTCCTTTTGTTGTCGAATTGCTCTGGCTAGGACTTCAAGTACAATGTTGAATAGGTATGGAGAAAGTGGACAGCCTTGTCTAGTCCCTGATTTTAGAGGGATTGCTTCAAGCTTCTGACCATTTACTTTGATGTTGGCTACTGGTTTGCTGTAGATTGCTTTTATCATGTTTAGGTATGGGCCTTGAATTCCTGATCTTTCCAAGACTTTTATCATGAATGGGTGTTGGATCTTGTCAAATGCTTTTTCCGCATCTAACGAGATGACCATGTGGTTTTTGTCTTTGAGTTTGTTTATATACTGGATTACGTTGATGGATTTCCGTATATTGAACCATCCCTGCATCCCTGGGATGAAACCTACTTGGTCAGGATGGATGATCGTTTTGATGTGTTCTTGGATTCGGTTAGCAAGAACTTTATTGAGGATTTTTGCATCAATATTCATAAGGGATATTGGTCTGAAGTTTTCTATCTTTGTTGGGTCTTTTTGTGGTTTAGGTATCAGAGTAATTGTGGCTTCATAGATGGAGTTGGGTAGAGTACCTTCTGTTTCTATTTTGTGGAATAGTTTGTGAAGAACTGGGATTAGATCTTCTTTGAAGGTCTGATAGAACTCTGCACTAAACCCATCTGGTCCTGGGCTTTTTTTAGTTGGGAGACTATTGATGACTGCTTCTATTTCTTTGGGGGATATAGGGCTGTTTAGATCATTAACCTGATCTTGATTCAACTTTGGTATCTGGTGTCTGTCTAGGAACTTCTCCATTTCATCCAGGTTCTCCAGTTTTGTTGAGTATAGCCTTTGGTAGAAGGATCTGATGGTGTTTTGGATGTCTTCAGGATCTGTTGTTATGTCTCCTTTTTCATTTCTGATTTTGTTAATTAGGATGCTTTCCCTGTGCCCTTTAGTGAGTCTGGCTAAGGGTTTATCTATCTTGTTGATTTTCTCAAAGAACCAGCTCCTTGATTGGTTGATTCTTTGAATAGTTTTTCTTGTTTCCACTTGGTTGATTTCGCCCCTGAGTTTGATTATTTCCTGCCATATACTCCTCTTGGGTGAATTTGCTTCCTTTTGTTCTAGTGCTTTTAAGTATGTTGTCAAGCTGCTAATGTGTGCTCTCTCTAGTTTCCTTTTGGAGGCACTCAGAGCTATGAGTTTTCCTCTTAGAAATGCTTTCATTGCGTCCCATAAGTTTGGGTATGTTGTGGCTTCATTTTCATTGAACTCTAAAAAGTCCTTAATTTCTTTCTTTATTCCTTCCTTGACCAAGGTATCATTGAGAAGAGTGTTGTTCAGTTTCCATGTGAAGGTTGGCTTTCTATTATTTATTTTGTTATTGAAGATCAGCCTTAGTCCATGGTGATCTGATAGGATGCATGGGATAATTTCAATATTTTTGTATCTGTTGAGGCCTGTTTTGTGACCAATTATGTGGTCAATTTTGGAGAAGGTACCATGAGGTGCTGAGAAGAAGGTATATCCTTTTGTTTTAGGATAGAATGTTCTGTAGATATCTGCCAGATCCATTTGATTTATATTTTCTCTTAGTTTCTCTGTGTCCCTGTTTAGTTTCTGTTTCCATGATCTGTCCATTGGTGAAAGTGGTGTGTTGAAGTCTCCCACTATTATTGTATGAGGTGCAATGTGTGCTTTGAGATTTACTAAAGTTTCTTTAATGAATGTGGCTGCCTTTGTTTTTGGAGCATAGATATTCAGGATTGATAGTTCCTCTTGGAGGATTTTACCTTTGATGAGTATGAAGTGTCCCTCCCTGTCTTTTTTAATGACTTTGGGTTGGAAGTCAATCTTATCAGATATTAGAATGGCTACTCCAGCTTGTTTCTTCATACCATTTGCTTGGAAAATTGTTTTCCAGCCTTTCATTCTGAGGTAGTGTCTATCTTTTTCTCTGAGATGAGTTTCCTGTAAGCAGCAAAATGTTGGGTCTTGTTTGTGTAGCCAGTTTGTTAGTCTATGTCTTTTTATCGGGGAGTTGAGTCCATTGATATTAAGAGATATTAAGGAAAAGTAATTGTTGTTTCCTGTTATTTTTGTTGTTAAAGTTGGCATTCTGTTCTTGTGGCTGTCTTCTTTTAGGTTTGTTGAGGGATTACCTTCTTGTTGTTTCTAGGGCGTGGTTCCTGTCCTTGTATTGGTTTTTTTCTGTTATTATCCTTTGAAGGGCTGGATTCGTGGAGAGATAATGTGTGAATTTGGTTTTGTCGTGGAATACTTTGGTTTCTCCATCTATGTTAATTGAGAGTTTGGCTGGGTATAGTAGCCTGGGCTGGAATTTGTGTTCTTTTAGTGTCTGTATAACATCCGTCCAGGATCTTCTGGCTTTCATAGTCTCTGGTGAAAAATCTGGTGTAATTCTGATAGGCTTGCCTTTATATGTTACTTGGCCTTTTTCTCTTACTGCTTTTAGTATTCTATCTTTATTTAGAGCATTTGTTGTTCTGATTATTATGTGTCGGGAGGTATTTCTTTTCTGGTCCAGTCTATTTGGAGTTCTGTAGGCTTCTTGTATGTTCATGGGCATCTCTTTCTTTAGATTTGGGAAGTTTTCTTCTATAATTTTGTTGAAGATGTTTGCTGGTCCTTTGAGTTGAAAATCTTCATTCTCATCCACTCCTATTATCCGTAGGTTTGGTCTTCTCATTGTGTCCTGTATTTCTTGGATGTTTTGAGTTAGGATCTTTTTGCGTTTTACATTTTCCTTGATTGTTGTGCCGATGTTCTCTATGGAATCTTCTGCACCTGAGATTCTCTCTTTCATCTCTTGTATTCTGTTGCTGATGCTCGTATCTATGGTTCCAGATTTCTTTCCTAGGGTTTCTATCTCCAGTGTTGCCTCATTTTGGGTTTTCTTTATTGTGTCTACTTCCCTTTTTAGGTCTAGTATGGTTTTGTTCATTTCCATCATCTGTTTGGATGTGTTTTCCTGTTGTTCTGTAAGGACTTCTACCTGTTTGATTATGTTATCCTGTTTTTCTTTAAGGATTTGTAACTCTTTAGCAGTGTTCTCCTGCAATTCTTTAAGGGATTTTTGTGCTTCCTCTTTACTGTCTTCTACCTGTTTACCAGTGTTCCTTTGTATTTCTTTAAGTGTGTTATTAAAGTCCTTCTTGAAGTCCTCTACCATCATCAGGAGATATGCTTTTAGATCCGTGTCTAGCTTTTCCGGTGTGTTGGGGTGCCCTGGACTGGGCGAAGTGGGAGTGCTGTGTTCTGATGATGGTGAGTGGTCTTGGTTTCTGTTAGTAAGATTATTACGTTTACCTTTCGCCATCTGGTAATCTCTGGGGTTAGTTGTTATCGTTGTCACTGTTTAAAGATTGGAGAAGAAGCTGTGTTCCACTCACCAGCAGTCTCAAAATCCTGTGGCGGGGGTCGTGGGTAGCTGGCGGGTGTCAGCCGACCCTGCGCTCTAGCTACCCCGGTGCTGTTCAGGCCGGAAGAGGCCTGTGGCCCTACTCAGGCCGGTTTCTGCTTCCCTAATTAATGCAGTCTCAGGTCCCGCGCGCAATTGGATTGGAGCGAAGCTGTGTTCCACTCGCCAGAAGTCTTAAGATCCTGTGGCGGGTGTTGTGGGTAGCTGGCGAGTGTCAGCCGACCCTGCGCCCTAGCTACTCCGGTGCTTTTCTGACCGGAAGAGGCTTGTGGCCCTATGTAGGCCAGATTTCTCCCTCCCCAACCAAAGCCGTCTCAGGTCCCGCGTGATTGGACTGGAGCAGAAGCTGTGTTCCACTCACCATCAGTCTCAAAATCCTGTGGCGGGGGTCGTGGGTAGCTGGCGGGTGTCAGCCGACCCTGCGCTCTAGCTACCCTGGTGCTGATCCGTCCGGATGAGGCTTGTGGCCCTACTCAGGCCGGTTTCTGCTTCCCTAACTAATGCAGTCTCAGGTCCCGCGCGCAATTGGATTGGAGCAGAAGCTGTGTTCCACTCACCAGAAGTCTTAAGATCCTGTGGCGGGTGTTGTGGGTAGCTGGCGAGTGTCAGCCGACCCTGCGCCCTAGCTACCCCGGTGCTTTTCTCGAGAGTCCTGCTTTTAACAATCCCATTTGATGCTGATGTGTTTGTACTCACCCCTCCTCCCATTGCTAGTGACTACCTACTCCTGCTGCAGATGCCCGTGAGCATCCTTAGAATGAAGATTTCTTTGCCCGAGCCCCTTGGAGTCTAACTCAGCCTGTTTGCTACAGGTTTGGCCATAGGTGGTCTTCTTCTTCACACTCCTCTTTCTTCTCCTCTACCCTCTCACCTCCTCCATTCTCCTCTTACTTCTCTTTTTATCTTAAGTGCTGGTGACAGAATCCAGAGCCCTGTACATGCTAGGCTAGCACTTAATCACTAAGCTACACCCTATTGCTTAACAGGCATTTTAATGAATGAGCACCTTGGGGGAGGTCCTTTGCTCAAACACCTTGAGAAAGCCACAGTGAACTGGATGGGCAAAGATGCTACTGCCATATTGGTTCTCGCTCAGAGGGGACAGAGATAACTGCAGCTAAACACTGGGACCTCAGAATGGACTAAAGCCAGATAGTCCATTTTCCTAACTTGTACAAAGCAGATCTTAAGTGTGAACCCACCATCAGCTGCGATAAAACAGGGATTGGGGGTGACCATGAATCTGTATGTATAAGTTGAATTACATGGAACAGCTAAAATTTAACTCATAATGTAATTGACTTTCAGAAATGTCAGTGTATGGTATGATCTAATAACTTCCCAAGTATTTCTAACTTGAAGCTATTTGGCAACCTATTGGTGGATATGATTGGATAAGGCTCTCCAATGGTTGGAGAAAATACCTCATAGCTTTCACTGGCCTTAAAGCAAAAATCGAGGACTTCCACCTTCAAGAAATGAGTCCAATACAACTTCTCAGGTACAACCTCAGGAAAATGTACGGAGCAATTAAAGATACAGGGCCCCCTGACTAATCCTATTTCACACTTTTTTTTTTTTTTTTTTTTTTTTGGAAAGGCTCTATTCTCCAGGAGTAGAGTTCTGCTGCCACCTACTGCTGCATTGTTCTTGTTCTTCTTTTTTTTTAAAAGAGTAATACATTTTTATTTTATTTTTATGGGCATGTTGCTTGCAACTATATCTGAACCACATGTGTGCTCATTGCCCACGAAAACTGGGAGAGGGCATCAGATTCCTTGGAACTGGAGTTACAGATGTTTGCTAGTGGTCACGTGGGTACTAGGACTTGAAGGTGGGTCCTCTGGAAGAGCAGCTGCCTCTCAGCACCTTCTACGTTGTTTGTTCATTGGGTTTGCTCTGCCGTCTTGTCAGGTGATCTTCTAGTCTGGAATTTTGCAGGTGCTAAGTGACAGAGGAGTATGATAACAGGCTGAAAGGGAACCTTAAATTTTTTTTTTTTTTTCAGTTCTGGGAATTGAATCTCCAGCCTCAAACCTGTAAGAAAAGTGCCATAGCCCTCATCTTAAAGTCTATCTTGAAATACACTTATTGTGTCTGGCTGCCTGCATGTGTGGAGGTCAGAGGACATCTTGCAGGAGTCAGTTCTCTCCTTCTACTATGTCTTGGGATGTCAGGTTTACCATCTCATTGGCAGGCTTTGAACCCGTATCTACACCCTGAGTAGCTCTAAGACCAGGCCCAGGTTTATTTACTTACAGCACATATATTTCCTTGAGCTTTTAGCACAGGGTGTGGGGAGAATTGCCTCAGAGAACTCGGCATCGTTCAGTTGAGTACATCATAGCTTTGGGGTTCTGCAGTTCTGAGGAGACTTGCGAAACAAGACTGCCTGGTAGATAGCTGAATGCAAAGCAAAGCTCTGCTCATCTCTTACCTCCCCGCACTCCAGAGGAACCCAGTCTTGCTCTGTTTACAGGTCTATCCCAGTACGTGGTGTGTCTGTCATTTGCCTTCTCCCTTGAACAAGTTGTAACATCCGTTGGTCCCCTCATTAAGGCTTCATAAAATGTTTTACTGCATGCGATCTTAGCTAAAAGACAAGAAGCAGCCAGATTTTGTAAGATTAATGCACGCCCATTTGGTATTAATATGAGCATATCGTTATTATTTTTCAGGATTTGGAAATCTGCCTTTTAGTGTGGATTTATTATTTAGCTTTGGTGGTATGAAATCTGTGATCAGACCTAGTTTTGTATTAAATGTAAAATTTTCTACCTTGACTGCTATAGTTTGGATCTGAAAATGTCCCCTAAAGGACATGTGCTTCAGCCTGAGCAAAATTTGGAGAGAATGGAATTTTTAAGAGGTGAGGACTTGCTGGGCAGTAAGGTGGCACATCATTAACCCTAGCATGCAGGAGGCAGAGAGAGGTCTGTGAGTTCGAGACCAGCCTAGTCTACAGAGTGAGTTCCAGAACAGTCAGGGCTGCACAGAGAAACCCTGTCCTTGAAAAAAAACAGCAGGGGCTGGCGAGATGGCTCAGTGGTTAAGAGTGCCGATTGCTCTTCCAAAGGTCCCGAGTTCAAATCCCAGCAACCACATGGTGGTTCACAACCATCTGTAACGAAATCTAATGCCCTCTTCTGGAGTATCTGAGGACAGCTACAGTGTACTTACATATAATAAATAAATAAATCTTTAAAAAAAAGAAAAAAGAAAAAAAAACAGCAACAAAACAAAAAACAAACAAAAGGTGGGGACTGTTGGAGGAAGGTGGCATTAGAGGTATGCACATGGAGGGGACTCTGAGGCCCACCTTGCTCCTTTGCTCCTTTCTAGCATGTGTGCCGGTCCACCACAGACCCTTGTGCAGCCAGAGGCCCAAAGCAACAACTTTAGCCATGGACTGAATCGTCCCACACCATGAGACATAGTAAACCTTTTTCCCTCTGGCTGCCTCAGGCACTGTGGAGAAAGCACACTCACAGACTATTTTTGTAAGACTGTGTAACACTGTGAGGTACTCTTACCCATGCAAGTCCTAGTATACAAAGTATAGAAATCGGCTGGGAAGATGGCTCAGCTGGGTAAAGAGCCTGCAGCACAAGCATGAGGACCCGAGTTCAAGCCCCAGCACCCATGTAAGCAAGCCAGGCATGGGGCTGGCTGTACCTCCAGCATTGCGGGGGATGACAGCAAGAAAAGTAGACCCCCCCCCCCAGCTCATGAACCAATCTAGCCAAACCTGTGAGCTTCAGATTCAGGGAGAGACCTTGTCTCAAAAAATAAAGGAGGAGATCATTGAGGAAGGCACTGGAAACTGACTTCCAGCCTCTACCTGCATATATGTTGCAGATGTAACTCCAGCATGGTCATCTATGCATGTCTATCTTTAACATGTACATACGGGCATGCATACACATGAATAGATACATGCAAACAAAAAAATTCAATAGAAATATGGAAACAGTCGTTCATAGATGTCTTAGTCAGAGTTTCTATTCCTGCACAAACATCCATGACCAAGAAGCAAGTTGGTGAGGAAAGGGTTTATTCAGCTTACAATTCCATACTGCTGTTTATCATCAAGGAAGTCAGGACTGGAAGTCAAACAGGTCAGGAAGCAGGAGCTGATGCAGAGGCCATGGAGGGATGTTCTTTATTGGCTTGCTTCCCCTGGCTTGCTCAGCCTGCTCTCTTATAGAACCAAGACTACCAGCCCAGAGATGGCACCGCCCACAAGGGGCCTTTCCCCCTTGATCACTAATTGAGAAAATGCCTTACAGTTGGATCTCATGGAGGCATTTCCTCAACTGAAGCTCCTTTCTCTGTGATAACTCCAGCTGTGTCAAGTTGACACACAAAACCAGCCAGTACAATAGAATATACAGTTTACCTAAAAATAGAAGTGGAATGCTAAAAAGTCTTTTTAAAAGGTGATTCTATGATTAACAGTGTTTGGAATTTAGAATTACGGTGGCATCTTTTAAAGCAATTAAATGCTTTACCAGCTTTCACTTTGTACTCAGGGATCCTATGTTTGTTTTACATAGAAAGGCTTCTAACAACATTTTTAATAACCCGGTAACAGAAGCAGCTTTAAAAACAAACAACAGCCTCATAATCCAGAGCTTACAGTCAACTGTAGCTCCAGTCCCAGGGGATCCAATGCACTCTTTTGGCCTCCTAGGGTACCTGGCACACACAAGATACGCAGCCATGAATGTCAGTAAACATCCATACATAGAAACAAAGCATTAGTGGGGGTTGCTAAGAGGAGGGCAGATTGAGCCCACAGGATTGGATTGGAAATGGGGAGAATGGAGACCCCTGTCAATTTTTGTTAGAAATAAATTCATGTGGTCACCTGCTTTTCACTGGGCCTACAGCAGCTATAGAAAACTTTCTCTGGGCTTGTGTGTCAGACTTGAAGCTTCAGGCCAGAAATCATTGCCAAAATTAGGAACAACAGTGAGTCCTCATCTACTGTCTCCTAAGGGCCAAGGTATTCATGATTTTTTTTTTTAATTTCAAATAGAAACTAGCACCTGGTATTTGTTTTCTTCTTGTTATAGCAAGGCCCAGCACCCCAGAGTAATCCTAAGGCACATTAATCTAGTTATTTTATTAGAACCATTGTGATATTTGCATATATACATCATTTCAATTAGGTATTCATTTGTAAAGATACTGTGCATTATACAAGCTGATAAGAAAGTAAAGGAGTGGGGGAAGAGGTATGTCGGTCTGTATCTATATTCATAAAGCTCAAGGCATGTTGCCTTGGTCATAGTTTTATAGCTAAGACACAAATGAGAGTCAGAACTCCGGGTGCTTTTGTGAGATGAGTGTGAGTGCACATTTGTGACCTGAGTTTGGAAAGATGTCATCCATGTCTATTAGCTGGAGTGCAGAGAGCCTGCTCAGCACAGTAAGCTCAGACCTTCCCTCTGTGTCAGTTCTGCCCTCTGCTGCACTGGCTCAAGGGAGCTGGTGGGAGCCAGGCAGGGCTTGCTTGGCACAGCATCCCATGGCACGTGTGGTTGAGTGTGTGGCACTGAATTTGACAACTGTTTCAATCTGTCTCTAAACAAACCTACTCAATTGAAACCTAAGATTATTACCATTTGTTTCTCACTTTTACAACCCCCCCCCAACCCAGTGCATTTTCTCCAAGTCCAGAAGTATTAGAAAGACCCCTTACCAATTCCACGGCAGGAGAAGTCTGAGCACAGTGTGCTTGTGACCATCTGACCACTGCATTTTGATTTTTTTTGAAGTCAGATTTTATTATACCATTTTTCATAGTTATAAAATAAGCAGTCTCCCTAAGTCTATAAAATACCTCCAAAATTAGACCTAAGCATTAATAATGTTAAATACTTCATAATATCTAAATTTCAAATCCTAGATCCCACTTTACAGGTAGCTAAACGATCAGAAATAAAATTGAACTTAAGTGGTCAGTCAGCAATAAAGTCTGTAGGAAGCATGGAGGTCCTTGTGTTCACAGATCAGCACCAGGGGACATGGGATGTTAGGATACAGGGATGCTCTTTCCAGAGAAGGAATGTGTAACCTGTTATCCATTGAGAAGGCTGGGAAGAGAAAACTGTTCTAGCTTGGGTACCTGAGCACATCTGACCCTCTCCCTTTATAGAACCCATTATAGAAGGTGTTACCCGCATGTCATACAGCTTTGATGTGTTCATATCTAATCTTTCCTTAGCTCACTTGGCTCCTCAAAGAGATTTATGTATGCTTTATTGTAATATACACAGGCTGGGGTTAATTATCACCAAAAAAGTTTTCACCAAGGTGAGCTGGGCTTAAATATGCCAAAAATAAACCATTCAGGGTCAGACTCCTGAACTTGGAAGCAACAACAAGTACTTTGTTGCACTGAACTGAACTGCTTTCTTGCCTCCCGAGGATTACCACTTTGCTGGCTATAGAGGCTACAGAGACCCTTGCAACAATCCTGATTCCAAATTTAGTAGCTATATGTTAAATCAGTCATTTTCAGTTCCCAGGGAACATAATCCTGAAATCATATATTTAGCAAAATGTGTCTCAAATTATACCTTTACCCATGGAATTATCTCAAGTAATAAAGTAACATTCTACATAACCAGAAACTTGCAAATAAATCCTTTATAAAAACACTCCTGTAGACAAAGAAGTAAGACTAAAGTTCCTCACGACATTTCCACAAATTTTAAGTTGGCATAAAGCAGAAGCTACAAGATAAATTACAATAAAATATCACAAGTTTCCAAGGAGAACTTTATACAACTTCAAGTGGTTTAATTATTTCAGGATTGAACAGTCTTAAAGAGAAATTAGAATTTACATTATAGTAGCATTAAATCAGAGCAAACCTAATGTCACTTAAGGTCCTAGGTGGTAGGTGTTCACTGGGCTTTAAACTCACTTCCATGTTTGAGAACTGCAATAGTAAAGTCCCGGGAGAAAAGCAGAAAGAAGAACACTCTCACTTTACCAACTGACTTACATCACAAGTAGGCTACCCAGCAGCCAGTCAGCTTCCACCCTGGCTCCCATTACAGCTTGTGACTTCTGGCCAGGCCCATGCACAGTATGCTAAAAACAGGGGTTCAGCAGTGACCAGAATGGGGTCTCTGCCCTCTTCTGGAGCCTGCACTGAAGGAAATTGGGGTTTTAGGAGTCAGATGGGGCTACATTCTGAATGGCAGGTGACCAACAGGCCACCCTTTTCTTCTGTGTCAGGCAGGGCTGGGCTCCGCTGAGGATACACAGGACAGGAAAAGGAGTTCCTCTCCACATTCCACAATGTGAAAAACTACAATTCTTTTCTTTTATTATTTATTTATTTATTTTTATTTTGGGGGGTGGGGTTGAGCAGTTTAAAACATCAAAGGCACAGAGGACGCACAGAGAAATAACTAGCTTAGTTAGTCCTTTTTGAGTGACTTCAAGGCTTGTGACCGAGTGTCCCAAGTTCAGGTTGATCACATCTGGTTTCATTTTTCTGGATTCTGGGAATTGGGAAGCAACAATCCATTTCCCAGACAATCACATCAACGTTGAAACAAATGACAGTTACCCTGAGAATGCTGACATTTAAAGAGTATTTCAACAGACAACCAAGTGACTCTTGACCGCGCCCTGTTCACTCCCTCAAGGCAGCCAGCAAACGAATCACCAAACACCCCATAAAAAAATGTAACAACATTTTACGTTAAGACAATGGCGAGAATTTGAGTCAAGTCGGAAAAGATGTGTGTTAACGACAGAAAGAGAGAGAAAAGCACTTCAAAGTCTTAAGTAAGAATAACCCCGATAGTTAAAGTTAAAACGTTTTCCAGTCACATGAGAATGAAGGAAACTCTAGATAAAGCAGAAATAAGCAACTTCTCCTTAAGGAGAAGATAGTCTAATTGTACACATAATTTACATTGGTCAGACTTTGTTTGATATTGGTACAAATTCAACTTTATACTGGTCACAAAATTTACTTGTTGGAGACCATCCAACACCTGTCAGTTGATCTTCCGAGAGTGAGAGAACACCTTTTGTACTTTAATGCACTTTTCTCCTCTTCATTCTCTAGAAGAAAGCAGAATGGCTAGAGATGGTAACAGCCAAAGGACTGTAACTAACTTCCAAACTAGAACTACCATCTGGCCTGATTTCTAAGAGGGAAATATATGACTTGGGGAAAAATCTTCAATAGTAAGTTGGGCATTTTCCTAAGAAGAAACAACTTTAAATTCAGCAGTGTTCTAGATTGGTAAGAAAAGATGGCCAATGCACTCTGGACTATACGGATTCTTATAGGCCCACTGGTACAAAGAGAATGTTCAGGAGTTGGGGAAGTGGTGAAGTAAAGAAAGCAGCTTTCGAGGCTAAGACTCGATCCTGAGTTGACCTTACTAAGTGTTGACCTTGAATGTCAGCTTGATTATTTTTACTCTGCATTCGTGGCAATTGAGTAACATAAAGTAACTGGTTGGCTTATTACAAACACCAAATGCTGCAAGTTCTAAAACTACCTAAGGTGTATTCTAGCGGATGGACATTAAACTGCAGTGAACCATCCATGTTAGCAGTAGGGGCAGTCACACCTCTACGGGGAAAGCCTTTTAGTGAGTATTGTGGCTCAGCACTGGGCTTCTCAACTCGGATACTAGAAGCACCTAGTCCAACTTGCCCTATAGGAAGAACAATTTAAAGCTGGGAACAGTTTAACTTATGCAAAATAACCTTAAAAGATGTTAGAGTTTTTTTAAAACCACGGCAGGAAACGACTGTTCTTCTAATACAGATATTTTAAAAAGAGAAATCTGATTAGGAAGTTCTTAAATGTCATTTCATTTTTCAAAAAACGGAGAGGGGGTTGGGGAGTTGATATTTTTGTGGTGACATATAACATAAAAAAATTAAGAAAGGCATATAGAAAATAAGTCTTCAAATAGTTGAGTAATCTTCTTCAGGCAATTTCTAAATAAATATAGACACAGCTACTGCTTGCTTTAAAGAAACAACAAACAAGCCCACATTTATTTCTCCACTGGGAAACAAACTACAGTATAAGACCATGCAGTGCTCCTTAGGCAGAAGCAGCTACAAGCGGCTCAGGGTTGCTGGAGGCACAGCTAAGGGACACACATTTCCTGGATCCAACAGAAGAGACCTGTGATGAGCTTGTGATAATGGTAGGGGACAAGGTCTTCCCCTCACCTTTATGGGTAGGACAGAAGCAGGGGAAAAATGAAGAGGTCAAAGAGGCCCTTGCTGGCTACAGCTGAGAACCAGACTCCTTGGTGGAGGGCTCTGAGCGTTCTCTGGAAACAGGGCAGGTCTGAGCACTGCTCGGGTCTCTGGTTCAGCTGAAGACACGAATGCCTTTCTTATTACCAGAACACTTAGCTGATCTTGTGTAAACAGCAGTAGAGGACCCCCTCTGCTTCCTTACAAAGGCTCTAACTAGTCGGAGGACTCCCTGAGAACTGGACTCCAAAGTATTGTATATGTACAGGACATTAACAAATACACAGCAGCACAACTGTCACCTCTCCACATTAGGGTCACACATCAGAACCTCTACTGAGCTGGACAAAGCCACCACTCAAGCTGAGTGTCCACACAACCGTGATAGCCAACCTTGGTTTAGGCATCTCTCAGGTACCTACAATTCCCCAAGTTCCAATAAATTCTGTTTTGAGGAAATCAATATTTATTTATTTAGTTAGTTAGTTAGTTTTATGTGCACTGGTGTTTTGCCTGCATGAGTGTCTGTATGAGGGTGTCAGATGCCCTGGAACTGGAGTTACAGACTGGGGGTCCTCTGGAAGAGCAGCCAAGGCTCTTAACCACTGAGCCAATTCTCCAACCCCTTGAGAAAAATCAATTTTATTTCAATTAATCTTATAAGCTAAATCAAAAGGTAGTTAAGAGGGCTCAAGTCTCCTGGCGAGTTGCTGTCATCATCCACGAGATGCCATTTAATGGCTAGTGAGCTAAATCACTCGCTCGGGCTGGTGATTTTGTGTTTGCAAGCAACAGAAGATGTACAACAGGCTATGGAAACCAAGCTGCACTGGACAGACAAGAAAGGTCCCATGGCAGTAACACTCAGCAGTTGGCAAGCACATGACCGCGGTATTACAGACTGGTAAGAGGCTGCCTGGAGCATATTTCAAAACAGGAAAGTAGTGGGGGATGCTTGGTGTTCAGTGGACAATACATTCACACTAAGTAAGTAAGGGTTAGACCAGTCCCTGGATCCTTAGTGAACTATAGAGGAGGGAGTACTTGAGAACTTAAGCCTTCCAGGGATCATGGTTAAAGCCTCTGAAATTCACAGGAGTCAACTAAATGAGAACTTAACACCAGAGCGGTAACTTCTCTACTGGCACCAGCACAGGCAGTGGTGATTCTCATGTTTAATATAGTAATCAGTGTCCTAAAAACCCCTCAAGTTTTTAAGGCACCGGTCTTATTAAACGATTGAGCTGCAGCACACTGTCTGGCCTTTTTTACAGTAAAGTACATGGACAAAAAAGCCCATGGAAGCACAGAGAAGGGGTACCCTGACAGACAGACGAGCCACAGGCCCTTCAAATGTTGAGGCTTTGAAGATACAGGGGACATGTAGGTTCCCATGGGAACTGCCTCAGGTATTTGTTAACAGTAAGAAGTGGCTCGTGACCTCACTGATGACATCTGCTGCTAGGCTTACACCTCTCCCACTGCTTGTTTGAGCATTGCTTACTGGGGCCAGGCATGGAAGGCATGGTTTTCCCATATAGTTCCTAGTTTTTGAACACAAGTACATGGACGCTACACCCCTGCATCAGTACTTCGTGGCTGGAAACCCTCCTTCCGAAGGCCACCCATGTCAAAGCGGGTAGAGACTTCACAGCGCACTAGTAATGTATCGTCCTTAATGAAGGTTCCCTGTCTTAAGGCTTCCAGGTGCATAAAGGTTACATAGCCAAAACCTTTGGGGTTCCGTGGGATTGTGGGTCGCTGAAAGGCAAGCAGTTCTGGTTTAGCGTCCATGACCTCTTCGTGGTTTTGCCTTATAACTGCTTCAGACTGGTCAAGAATTGTAAGGCGTATTGTACCCTGGAAGGGCCAGGGGAGGTGGCTGTCATATTCTCCTTGCATTGTGTGGACAAAAAGGGATATATAGTTTGCACAGCGCTGAGCTGTTGGTAACTGAAGGTGCAGGCGCATGCACAGCTTGTACCCAGGTCTGCCTGTGTAGAATCCAGGGCTATGGATGACAACAGGTCTTTCCTCTTCTTGGGATTTCAAGTGCATCCCAAAGTTGCCAATCTTCCAAATGTAGATCCCGTTACACTGCTGTGCTTCCATTTCGGCAACCTTGTCCTCCAGGGTCCGAATGGTCCGTTTGAGCTCGCCCACGTACATACTCTGAGTTTCCATTTTGGCAGTCAGCTCCCGGATCTGATGGTCCTGTCTTACTAGGCGACTCTCCAACTGTTTGATAGTTTCCTCATAATTTGGGTCCTCTGGACGACATCCCCGGGATGGAGAGGCGGCATCGCACGGACGCAAAGCAAGGTTAACATTATGAACAGCCTGGGCCAACAGTCTCATGTGCAACTGGGTATTCTCTTGCAAGTGTCGTGCCAAGTGATTCCTCTGCATCTGAAATGAAGAAGCACAAGCCGTAAGCTAGGGACGTCACCGAGGACGAGGAAAAGGACCAGGCCAGTCAGCAAGAGGTTGGAAAAGGAGCACCACAATTTCCCTCAAATTGTTCTCACTTCTCTGTTGTCTCCTGATCCAATGAAATACTCCTCTTATTTCATTGTGCCAACTGATGAACACTCTGAGCTGTCACTCTGATGATTCTCCCTCCTACCTGTCAAAGCAGCATCTACACCACCCCCCTTTCTTTGCTGACTCAGACAACAAACACCCAGGTCTCTTTTCCGCAAGCTCCTTCTTCCTCTAATGTTTCCCTCCTCAGATTACAGTGGATAGAATCTTTGCATTCGACAAACAAGGCAAACCTCTACGGGTCATGCTTCCCTTAGCCAATATCATTGTCTTCACTTTCGTTTAAACCACCCAAGCCTGCCTGTCAAGTCTTCAGCTCGCACTTATGGTGCTGACTTCTTGCTAACTGCCATAGTCACAGTATTCTAAGATCACCAAGTCCCAAATGCTCTATGATAATCATAATTATATTACAGAAACAGAAAATACAGGTGAGTAAAAAGAAAACAGGCTACCTACTATCTGTCTTTACTAATATTTTGATACACGTCACGTTTTCCCCCTATGTACACAATACAGAATTTCCTTGTAACATTTAAATATGAGTTACCATTCTATTTTAGTTTTTAAAACTGTGAGGTATGTATTAAAAGGAGAGTGGAGAAGCAAACATGTAATTGCAACCCCAGAGAGAACGAGACCAACACACATGGAGCTTTCGGACACGTCACAGGGTGACCCTCTTTTGAGGCTACCCTGGGGACAGGGGTGGGGCTTCCCGCTCATTGCATCACTTGTTCTGAATACTGTTTGCTTCTCTTTCCTATAACACCCACCCTGTAAATACCACTTTGCCCTCTCTTACTCTCCTGAAGTAGTGTTCCAAGCCACACGTGGGCCATCCCCACTCGAATGTGCCAGCACTGAGGAGACTCAATTCCATTGAAACACCATCTCTTTCTTTGTCAGTGTCCACCTGTGTTCCCTGCTTTTATTGAAGTCTTTCCCTCTGAGCCAGTGACTAAGGCTCCAGTCATTCTGGATGTCTCGCCTTTTCTCTGCCTATCTTTATCTACTTATTTCCTATTAGACTTCCCTGTTAATATGTCTGGGCTCCTACATCTCTCTCCCCTCACTTTCATGCTGCCCTTATTTTGGGGACTGTTAGTGAAACTCCGATACTCCCTTTCCTTATTCTACTTCAGTCGTCCATGTTATTGTTGGACTGAATAACAACAACAACAACAACAACAAAACAAAAAACCCAAAAACCAAAAAAACAAACAAAAAAACAAACAAAAAAAAAAGAAAACTGCAGAACAGTAACAACAAAAAATACTTTAATAAATCACCATACTCATTCTCCCTTGTCTTTTTTAAAAAAGATTTATTTGTTTGTTTTATTTATATGAGTCCACTGTCACTGTCTTTAGACACACCAGAAGTGAGCAATCGGATCCTGATACAGATGGTTGTGAGCCACCATGTGGTTGCTGGGAATTGAACTCATAACCTCTGGAAGAGCAGTCAGTGCTCATAACCGCTGAGCCATCTCTGCAGCCCTTTCCCTTGTCTTCTTGGATTTTTTTTTTTGTAAAATTTTATTTTTATTTTAAACTATCAGTGTGCATGTGTGTCTGTGTTTGGGAATGTACACGGAAATGCAGGTACGACAGAGGCCAGAGGATCCTCTGGGGCTAGAGTTCCAGGCCACTGTGAGGCACTGGCCACTGATAGAGGCAGGTGCTAGCAACTACGGAACCATGGTCCAGGGCTGCCCTGAACATTGTTCTTCCCACCTGTTAAGATTCAGTCCAGAGCTGTTAAAATGGCACAATGGATAATGCCACCATGACTGATAGCCCTTTGTTACCAGGGAATCACATGGTAGAAGGAGAAAGGCAACTCCTATAAGCTGTCCTTTGACCTCCACATGCATGCATGGGACACACAGACCTCCATACATACTGATGTACACTCATGCACACGTGAGCACACACACACACACACACACACACACACACACACACACACACGAGAAATGAAAAAAAAAAGACATTTAATTTAGACATGTTCATTCAGGCATGCTTAAATACTTTAGTCATTGCTAAGTATCTGTATGTAATAGTATCAATATTCATAGTAATTTACACCAACGGTGTTTATATAAATGTTTTATAAAAACTTAAAATTCGTTAGTATTCTTCAGTAGGCCATAGATCTGAGTATACATTTTAAAATTCATATTCTAGCATTCAAAGAAAACGTACCTTTTCATGACAGCCAAAAACACTGAATGTGCAAGGGATTGGAGCTGTTGGGCAGTCCAGATCATAATGATTAGGCATCTGAAAATCAAAAGGAAGGCTGAAAAATGTCTTCTCCTGCATATCATGTTCTAGATAATGTCAGTACATTTAAAAGTAAATTTAACTTATACTAAGCAAAACTATATATGGCTTCTTCACAATTCTGTGAGAAATTAAATATTAACATCTTACAATATTATCCCCTAATTTACTAAACTTCATTTCTTAAAATGGATTTGTTTCTACTGTAGGGAACTGGTGCCCTCTTGTGGCATTTTTCAAGAAAACACCCTGACAATTACTGCGGTAAACCCAAAGCCCTCTCTGTGGTCTCTACCATTTAATAAGGGATGAGTCATATATTCATTAAAACCACTGAATAGATCCATTACTTCTCATCTGACAACCTTCTACAAATCATCTTATCTCTGAAACCCTAGCATATTTTGGTTCTGCTGGGGAACTTGGTCATTATATGGTAGAGACACACACATCCTGGACTGGATACAGCACACCAGCCTCAGTCTCAATTCAAGTGAAGGTTTGGTCACAGGACTGTCCTAGTTGATTTAAGAGACATGTCACTAGTCAGCACAATCCACACTGCCAGATATTTGCTATTCTGCTGGAAAGGTTCAAAAGGACTGACCCTGAGCACAGACCATGGAGGCTTTTATTAAGTGTTTAACATCTCTAGAAAAAGAACCCCAGGATTTTCTACTCCTGTGTGTTTGTTTGTTTTGTTTTGTGGTCCACGATGCCAAGTGAAGTTGTCAGTACAATGAAGCCACACTGACAGGATGGGAACAGATTGTTCTGTCATTTTCTATCCTTTGAGCTGTCAAATCTAGAGTTGATCATCATGCCACACTCGCCTGGGCGGTCACAACGACTTTCCCAGCTCTGTGATCATCAATGCTTTCAGATTTGCCAGTGTAGCCATGTTTCATTATCATGGTTAGGAAGTGAACAATGAATGGCTTTGGAGCACAGCCAGAGGACCTGGTATCTGGCTCTCTTCTCGGCACTGCGGACGTTCTTTAGAGCATCTGCTAGGACATTCATATGCACCATGGGACTTTGATTCGAGGGCTCAAAGATATCTTCTTTCAGGTGAGACACATTAAAGGAGGCCATATTTTAAAAATGGTACCAAGGGAGCCAGGTATGATGGCATAGCCTTTAATCCTAGCACTCAGAGGCAGAGGCTGGTAGATTCCCATAAATTCAAGAACAGCCTGATCTACACAGTGAGTTCCAGGCAAGCTAAGGCTAAATGGAGAGACCCTGTTTCAAAACAACAACAACAACAACAACAGCAACAACAACAACAACAACCAACAACAACAACACAACAAAACAACAAAAACAAAAACAAAAACAAATCAACCAACCAAAGACAGAAAAGGTATCATGGGGTTGGACAGGCAGCTTGCTGGGAGAGTGCACTTGCCTAGCCTGTGTGAAGCTGGATGTAAAGCCCCAGCACAGAAAGGAAAAAGAAAAGAAAGGAAAAAAAAAAAAGAAAAGATAGGGTAGAGGAAGGAGAAGGAGCAAGGAGAGGAAGGACAGAAAGAGGGAAGGAAGAAGCCTGCCCAGAAAAAGTAGGCCCAAGTTTCACTAGAAATTGAGCCATAGAGAAAAGCACCGGGGTAGCTAGGGCGCAGGGTCGGCTGACACTCGCCAGCTACCCACAACACCCGCCACAGGATCTTAAGACTTCTGGTGAGTGGAACACAGCTTCTGCTCCAATCAAATTGCGCGCGGGACCTGAGACTGCATTAGTTAGGGAAACAGAAAACCGGCCTGAGTAGGGCCACAGGCCTCTTCCGGCCTGAACAGCACCGGGGTAGCTAGAGCGCAGGGTCGGCTGACACCCGCCAGCTACCCACGACCCCCGCCACAGGATTTTGAGACTGCTGGTGAGTGGAACACAGCTTCTCCTCCAATCTTTAAACACTGACAACGACAACAACTAACCCCAGAGATTACCAGATGGCGAAAGGTAAACGTAATAATCTTACTAACAGAAACCAAGACCACTCACCATCATCAGAACCCAACACTCCCACTTCGCCCAGTCCAGGGCACCCCAACACACCGGAAAAGCTAGACACGGATCTAAAAGCATATCTCCTGATGATGGTAGAGGACTTCAAGAAGGACTTTAATAACATACTTAGAGAAATACAAAGGAACACTGGTAAACAGGTAGAAGACAGTAAAGAGGAAGCACAAAAATCCCTTAAAGAATTGCAGGAGAACACTGCTAAAGAGTTACAAATCGTTAAAGAAAAACAGGATAACATAATCAAACAGGTAGAAGTCCTTAAAGAAAAACAGGAAAACACATCCAAACAGATGATGGAAATGAACAAAACCATACTAGACCTAAAAAGGGAAGTAGACACAATAAAGAAAACCCAAAATGAGGCAACACTGGAGATAGAAACCCTAGGAAAGAAATCTGGAACCATAGATACGAGCATCAGCAACAGAATACAAGAGATGGAAGAGAGAATCTCAGGTGCAGAAGATTCCATAGAGAACATCGGCACAACAATCAAGGAAAATGTAAAATGCAAAAAGATCCTAACTCAAAACATCCAAGAAATACAGGACACAATGAGAAGACCAAACCTACGGATAATAGGAGTGGATGAGAATGAAGATTTTCAACTCAAAGGACCAGCAAACATCTTCAACAAAATTATAGAAGAAAACTTCCCAAATCTAAAGAAAGAGATGCCCATGAACATACAAGAAGCCTACAGAACTCCAAATAGACTGGACCAGAAAAGAAATACCTCCCGACACATAATAATCAGAACAACAAATGCTCTAAATAAAGATAGAATACTAAAAGCAGTAAGAGAAAAAGGCCAAGTAACATATAAAGGCAAGCCTATCAGAATTACACCAGATTTTTCACCAGAGACTATGAAAGCCAGAAGATCCTGGACGGATGTTATACAGACACTAGAAGAACACAAATTCCAGCCCAGGCTACTATACCCAGCCAAACTCTCAATTAACATAGATGGAGAAACCAAAGTATTCCACGACAAAACCAAATTCACACATTATCTCTCCACGAATCCAGCCCTTCAAAGGATAATAACAGAAAAAAACCAATACAAGGACAGGAACCACGCCCTAGAAACAACAAGAAGGTAATCCCTCAACAAACCTAAAAGAAGACAGCCACAAGAACAGAATGCCAACTTTAACAACAAAAATAACAGGAAACAACAATTACTTTTCCTTAATATCTCTTAATATCAATGGACTCAACTCCCCGATAAAAAGACATAGACTAACAAACTGGCTACACAAACAAGACCCAACATTTTGCTGCTTACAGGAAACTCATCTCAGAGAAAAAGATAGACACTACCTCAGAATGAAAGGCTGGAAAACAATTTTCCAAGCAAATGGTATGAAGAAACAAGCTGGAGTAGCCATTCTAATATCTGAAATTGAGCCATAGTTGGGGGTCGAGATGGGGTTAATGGCACAGCAAGGATCAAAGTACAACTTTTCTGATGTTTCATTTATGGCTTCTGTCAGATACAGGGATACAGTCAAGTGGCAGGTCCTGCTGCTTCTTCCTACAAGTAAGATGGTCAGTGAGTTTCCTCACTTACAGACTTGTCTGGGCACACACAGATTAATATTCATCCGTTGTGGGTAAACTCCCTAAACATTAACAGATAGCAACTGGATGGAATTCTTTTTTGATTAATAATTCTAAGAGCCTTTTCTTTCCAATTACAATCACTGCCTTCGATGATGCTCACCATGGCTCGGGGATGCTACAGGTCCTGGAAGGCCTCTGCACACTCCAGGAGCCAGCCGAGCTACTGAGCAGATGAAGTTTCTCCTGCTTCCTTGTTCTCAGCCAGTCTCTGACAAGGAGGCCCTCATTTCAGTGTAGAAATACATTCCTCTCTAAGTCTGTTTTGTCTTCAAGTTGGGGTCTTTACCTTGAATATTTTGATCTTAAAATTATCTGTTTGGTTCAGGTTTTTTTGCTCATTTCTTTGTTTGTGCCAGGGATCACACAAGCCCTGGGCACACTAGGTCAATTCTCTACTCCCCTGAGTTCCAATGGAATCCTTTTTAGTGGGGCAGGGAGGAGAAGGGTCTCTCTGTGTAGTCCTGGAACTTATTATGTGGTCAAGGCTGGCCTTGAACTCAAAAGAGATCTACCTATCTCCTGAGTGCTGAGATTAAAGGCATATACCACCTGGCTTCCCAACCAAGGGAGTATATATTATTATAATATTTTGAACAGCAGATTACCTAGACATGTACTAATTTTACCTTATTAATTTAAATTGTCAATTTAAAAAACTTAGCAGTTGTTTAAGCACTTAAGGAAATGGTGATTTGCAAAAGAGATTCATTCCTACCTGTTCTCTGATGAGGATTGTACCACAGTATTCACAGATGATATTTGCCAGAGGACAGCTTTGATCATGGATCTAAGTTGTAAGAGGGAATTAAGAAATGTATGAGAAAATCTGAAAAAGTAAAAAGACTGATTTTTATAGATAGTCATTTTTTCACCATGAGCAAGTGAAGGAAGGGCCTTTGCTTATGTATGGTTAAAATGTGAGGCTTTTGCTAGTGAGACTCAGTCTTCAGAGGTCTTCAAAGAATGTGTCAGCGTACACAACAGAGTTAGCTCGGTCCTTGTTACCTCACAGCAGTACCCCTGGTTAGCACACAGTGCACTTGCTGATGTTGGGATTCTCCAAAGGCATCAGTTTTAGCAGCAGCACAACAAGTTAATTACAATTGTTTTCAGTGAGTTAGAGCAAAAGAACAAACAGGCTTTGGTGCCTGAGTTCTCAGAAGGGTGAGCCCCATTTTCTAGAACCCAGTAACGTTGGTCTACTTGATATGCTGAGAAATCGGTAACTTTCCTCACAAGTTCACCCACTGTGTTCAGGTTGAGAAAGGCACCAATTTGTTCCAATTATGAATGAGATTTTACATATTTAGTAGCAAGTTGGCTGAATTTTGACTATTTTATCAGCATACGAAATAGAAAACGCTCAATTTCCCGAGGAACAATTTAGAAGGATAAAATTTTAAGGAAATAACCGAGTGCAAGGATTTCGATGTCAGCCCAACCCAACACTGTTAGGATGAAACCGATTGGCCTCCTTCCATCCCAGGAGAATGAAAACCGCTCCACCAGCACGAGGCTGCCGGGGAACCATACTGTTCTATACTGAGGAGTGAACGGAGCACCGACTTGGCACCAGTGGAACACACTTTGCTGTATTTAATGAAGTCTTTCTTACAGATGCAAAAGCTCACACTCTTTGTGAAACAAGTCTGTGGAAATCTTACACAGCAATCACACTACTTGTTTGTCTATGACGAATCCTTCATTAAAGTTCAGACAGGGAAGTAAGCCAGCAGCTGCCTTTGCTGGCAGCTGTGTTCACCGTTTACTCTCAGTAACGAGTAAAATGCTTTGTAAGGCTATGCAAATACCAACTCCACACTTACGGACTGTGAGTGCCTTGAAACTGCATTCCTTTCTTAAAAGTTAGTTTTTAAAAACTGATAATATAAATTCATTTTTGTAGTTACATCCTTATGTACTGCTAACTCTTTCAAGTATGCACTTAAAAAGCAATGAACAGATTTAAATTAGCACATACCTCTTTCTCTTCATATGCCATGGACACAGCACAGTTTACACAAGAAACCTGCCTCCTGGGACAATCCTCAATAATGTGTGTATTAACCTGGCACTTTTGGAAAGGACGTTGGCACTGGGGACAATTCACTAGAGCAAATTCACAATGTACTTGATGATCCTGTATAAAGCATAATAATTGATTAGCATTTGAAAACCCTAAAAATTTTTTCTAAAGGTAATCTCTTCTAATAAAACATTTTTTTCTTTCAGAATTAGTTTTAACTGTCAAGTAGATATAACTTAAGTCATCTCAAGAACAAAATCTCACTTGAGGGACTGTCTTGACTATTAACTGATGTGGGAGGACCCAGCCCACTGAGGATGGCACCATTCCTTGGACAGGTGGTCCTGGGCTAGATAAGAAAGCTGGCTGAGCAAAGGCCTGTAAGCTAGCCAGCAGACTTCCTCAATAACAGGTTATGATCTGGAATTCTAAGTCAAGCAAACCCTTTCCTACCCTAAACTGCTTTCAGTCAGAGTAATCACAGCAACAGAAACCAAGTAAGAACAGGAACTGAAGCCCACGTTCTCTAGCCATACACAGTCTGAAGGTCTTAATGAAAATTTTCAATTAATTATTGTGGATGTCAAGTTTATCAAAAAGAATGTGAAGTGTCAAATTTATACTTCCAGTTAGGGAAGTTTTAGAAAGAAGTTAGATTTTAAACTGTGCTGAAAAGGTCACTCCCACAAAAAGGGTTGAAGAGATGGCTCAGTGACTAAAAGTGACTCTTGCTCTCCAAGAGGATCGGAATTTTGTTCTCAGCACCCACACTGGGCTGTTAACAACTGTCTGTAACTGCAGGGCTTCCAGTACCTCTTCTGGCCTCCACTGGCACTGCACACACGCAAACATGCACATAAGTGCACGTGCACACAAATGAACAAATCTTTTTTTTTTATAAAAGAGAAAGAGCTAAATAAGAGTAATGGACTTCAAATATGCCCTAAACATTTATTTCAAATAGAATATTATCCATATTTGATTTCTGGTTAAAAAAACAACAACAAAGAATTGATTTACCTTAATTAAAAAGAAAATTATCTCATTGCTTCAGTTAGTTTTAACTATATAAATATTTAGTGAATAGTACTATGTGCAGTTTAGAAACACAGAAAGTGTGAGGTTGTCATACTTCCTGCATAACACAGAAACAGAAAGAAACAAGATGCTGAGATGATGGCTAGAAGACATTTTTATTTAAAAAAAATTCAAAATTAGAGAAATAAAGTTATGGGAATAAAATATAATTCTTGCAATTAAGGAACTCTTCAACAGTTACACTGTAGATGGCCTGATCTGAAAGCTTACAAGAACACAAGACTTATTTTTATTGCTGGGACAAAGTTGAAACAGAAAAAAAATTTTTTTCCCTAAGTTTTTGCATTTAATGATGAAAAGATTGTTAGTATTTGGCAAGAACCTGTTAGCCAATTCCTATAGTCTACAAAACACAGGTAACAGAACAAAGGCTTTATGCTCTAGAGACGACATTGCGACAACAGCTAGAAAATACCCTTAATACCTCGAGATGTCTCAGTTCCATCTTTTGCAAACAGCCTTTATTTGGGCACTTTACCGTCAGGGAAAGAATCTCTCGCTTTGCAAAATTGTCAGGAAACAGTTGATTTTCCAGCAGTATTTCATTGTCAACTGGGCACTTGTGACCTGCATCCCTAAAAGAATTAGGGAACTTAGAGTTAGTAGCCTGAATCGTCCACATGGAAACTAGCTGGCTCTCCATCTGAAACAACAGAATGCATTACGTGGCACAGTAACACCAGAATGATGCGGACTATAGAGTGTAGCTGGCCTTTGCTACTCTGTAGGTTCTCCTTTTTTCCAACCTTTATCCCTGTTTTACCCCCTCTTACTAGATAGGAGAGAAAGGATAGGGAGGCGCAGAGAAAAATCTCTTGTGTACTGTATGGTTGCATCACTTGTTAATAAAAACCCTAGGACCAATAGGAAAGGGTAGAACTGAAGGTGGGCATCCACTAGGTAGAAAGGATTCTGGGATAGAGCCAAGCATGGGAGGACTGGCCCTGGAACATGGACGAGGTCAGAAGCATGGGAAGTGAGCAGAGGTAACAAGCCATGTGGCAGAACTTAGATTAGAATAAATGGGATATTAAGTTATGATCTAAACGGGGAACAGCCAAAGCTTATGGCTGAGGTATCTATAAATATATTTGAGTCACAGAGTCGTCATTCTGGGAACACGAGGACAGGAGGAAAAACTCAGGATTTTACAAAGTCAAGGTGAAGGAGAGGAAAGGGGGGGAGTGACCCCTGAATCTAATTTCTTTCCTTTTGTTTCTTCTTTGAGCACAACCATTAACAAACTGCAACCAATCCCCATGAACGACCAACCACCACCCGCTCTACCTCTCCCATATATCCTCTGAAAAAGTCCCCAGCGTGCCCAATGTCACACAATCGCAGAAAGTATCTGCAGTTGGCAAAAGCACGCCTCTGCTAGAGCAGGAGGCAAATCACAGTCAGCTGCTGTGGACAGTCCCAAGTCTCCCCCAAACCCCAGACCGGGGATTAAAGCAAAAGCACATTCCCATAATATTTCTGTGTGGCCAGGATTCTCACTAAAGTAAAGTTGATGAATTCATTTGTGAAATAAATATAAGCTAGCACCACGCTGCCTATCTGAGGAAGCCAACAGGTTGTAGATTGTGACATCGGCTCCAGTTAGACAATGCACAAAACATTGAATAAAATAGTTTGGTTGACATAAAAATGAAGTGAAGAAACATTCGTTCAACACTGCTTTTGCTGCTCCAACAGGACATGGCGTCTGCTCTCAAGCAGCACAGAACCAATCAAAGTGAAGTACAGAGATTTATCTTTCCAGGGCCTGCCTAAGACTATAGAATGCATGCCAGGGGTGGGATCTCTGTGCACTCAGGGCCAGCCTGGGCTACCCAGGGAGCTCCTGGACGACCCGGTCTACATATTCAGTCTGAAAACAGAAACATAATAAACCATCAGATTCTTTTAAAACACGGAAAGTCAGGAGCATATCTGTAAAACATCCACATCTAAGAGAAAGTAAGAACTTTATAAAGGAAGCCTACAGCTATCACCCATAGCTTTAAATAATCCAAGAAAATGAAATTAGACAAAGAGCTGTTTTGATTTCTTGAATGGCAGTGAATGATGCCTTTTTAGAAGCTGTTCTTAAGGGCACTGAGGTGGTAATACACAGCCACTTCTAACTTTGAAGAAAACGGGGCAATAAAGCCTCAGACATCCTTTTGTGGAATTTGTCTCTTTCATATCACTGTCCTACAACTTCCGAAATCTTTTGCTACAAAGACTTCTAAAGTAACCAGCCACTTTCCTGGACACTCGGTAAAACAGTGCACAGTTCTACCTATAAGAAATCAGCATGTCACATGTGCTATCATTTTCACCTAATTTAAAAAACATATACAGGAGGATGAGCCTAAAGCCTGATCTGCCCCAGGAGACACCAAGACCTCACATGCTGGACTGAAGTGAACACATAGCAGGACACAACCAATGGCCTAACAGGGAGAGGACATTCTGCCACAATAAAGGATTATCTGGCCTCAAATATTAACAGTGCCATGGCTGGAAAACAAACACACAAATAAATAACCCTATCTCCTAAAGCTCTTACTAATTTAATGGGAATACATTTCTCCTTAACTGAAGAGATGTGTTGCTCCCCTATATTTAATTCAAGCTCCAGGTATGGATATGGTCACCTGAATTTCAGGTACAGAAATTGAGAGATAAAAATGTATAGACCACCGAGCAGCCCAAGATGGCCTTAGCCTACTTAGGGATCATTTCACTTTGTTTTCTAATGCAGCAATGCTCGAAGCAGAGGTTGGAGATGTGATTGGCACTACACGAGGGCTCTGACCTCCTCAGTGGATTAATCCATTTGTGGATCACAGACTGTTGGTCAGTGTGGAGGTAACAGAGCCTAGGAGGTGAGACCTAGTTGACCCAAAGGACGATCTTTTTCTCTTGTATAGTTTAATCCACTTAAAACAGTCACTTAGTAAGCGCCTACTGTGGGGAAGGGGCTGATCTTGTAACTAGAGAAAACCAATATAACAACCTAAGGATCTACTTTCCAGTTGTACAGGCAAACAAAACACATTGATTACAAGGTATCTAAGGGCAAAAGTGCCAGGGGGAACATGAGAAAAGTATAATGTGGTAAGGAAGATGTGGTGTGCTGGAAGGCAGGTAGGGTTGTGACTTGCCATGGTACAGAGTAGCCAGGACACCTATCAGTGTGTTCCAGCTCACAAGGTAGCCCTGTGCCCAACGTGTACAATGGGCAGCACGAAGAAAGGGATGGAAGGAGCATGAGCCCTGGGAGAGGGCAGAAAATGAAACGCATGGATTTTACTCTCAGATAATCCATGAAGGCTGTTCTGAGCCAAGGAGATGACATTTGCCTTGTACACCAGGGCCAATCTGGCTTCTGTAATGCGACTGGAAGAGGGCAAGGCTAGGAGGAGGGAGGCCTGTGAGAGCTGATGTCAGGCAGCACACTAATGTATGGCTGGGTGAGGAGGGTGAGGTCGTAGCAGAAAAAAGGGATTAGATTATGGAAATGCTGGTCATTTTACAGTTTCTCACAGACAGGAGGCAACAGAATTTACCACATCTAATAAAAGAATATATAATCGCTCACAGAATCAGCATTCCT
The DNA here is from genome assembly GCF_978045245.1 of Mus caroli. Taxonomy (NCBI): domain Eukaryota; kingdom Metazoa; phylum Chordata; class Mammalia; order Rodentia; family Muridae; genus Mus; species Mus caroli. The sequence goes on from NW_028227257.1 coordinate 79,208,146, forward strand.
CATCTGGTTGGGCTTCTCAGAGAGTGGTTCTCAACCTCCCTAATGCTGAGACTCTTTAATACAGTCAGTTCCTTGTGTTCTGGTGACCCCCGTGCCCACAAAATTACTTCTGGTGCTACTTCAAAACTGTAATTTTGCTATTGTTATGAACTATAATGTAAATATCTGACATGCAGAATATCTGATCTGCAACCCCTCTGAAAGGGTTGTCTGGCTTCCAAAGGGGTTGCAATCATATAGGCTGAGAACCACTGCACCAGTAGCCGAGTTTAAGGCAAATTAGAAATATTACTTTCATGAAACATAGAATCCTCTCCTAGTCTGCAATAGAACTGCTTGAGGCAGAAGTCGCTATGTACTTTGCAGTTTTCCTGGAGGCTGGGTGGGAAGACACAGAAGCCTCAGTTCATACCGGTAGTACAAACTGGGATAGGACCCCAACTGCCTCAGGTTTCTGTCCATTCTGCTGTGTTCCTGACCAGTGTTTTCTGTCTGCCTATTCTTGGGATGGCCTGTTTCTAACATGCTCTTTACATTTGGTTGCTGTAGGGCACCATGCTTTCTTAAAATCAAATACCTTATGGATTTGATGATGCAGGCTTTGCAGAACCTGTGGCCACATGGTGTTTGCACTGCTTCCCGTAAAGCCATCAAGCAGATGGGGCACTCATACTTGCTCTCCAGAGGTGGGTCAAACTCCACATCGTAGCCCTGGATCTCCTCCATGAAGGAGCTGGAGAGGTTCCCGGTGTTGGCACTCACGCTGTCATCTTTCACTGCAGCGCTGCAGGAGGCGGCCATGGCAGCGCAGCAGTCACTGGACGACTGGCTGGACCCGCAGCTGTTCTCACAGTTTAAGAGACTCATAGTAGCTTTGTTGTCAGTCGATCTTCAAACACAGCAACAAGAAAAACAATGACAAAACGCTTTAGCATGCAAATATACCGTTTAATATAGCCACCTCATAGTTCACCATCATGTTTCAATGTTATTTACAAAATAGCTTTAAGTGTTTTGAGCTTTATTGCATGACTACAACTTCATGGTAAATTATCTCTTTCCCTCCTTCAAGATGTTTATGAATCACCTATGCAGACTACAAAGATGACTACGTAGATCCTTCAAGGAAAGTTTGTGGTCTATTGCAGCAACAGAAGGTTGAACAGTGAAGCACTTCAAATATAATACCTTCCTCTGTCATCGGTTTACAGGGACTGAGATTACTGTCCTGCCCAGCCCTTAGCCAAAGATTTTCCACACAACAGTCGATGTTTACTAGACATCTACTGAGATGTGGCTGCAAGCTGAGCCTTTAGCTGCTGAGCTACCTCTCCAGCCCTGAGCCAGTTCTTTATATCACTGAAGGTCCTTTAGGGGCTCTGAACTGAAGGGACCGGTACAGACGGCAGGGAGCCAAGTGACCACACACCAGTCAGTTGTGGGAATGTGACCCGGGCAACTAGCTGGAACCACTGGCAACTTACTTTTTCTGTATCTAAAATGCCATGTGGATTTCTAAATGCCCAGTCAGGTGATTTCTATTCTATAGAAAGAGCGGAATTTAAAAGTGTACGCTTGTCTCCCTCTGCCTTCAGCCAGGTCAGATGTTGTATTACTAATGACTGGAAAAACATGTGAGGTCTCTTTGCCTATGGAAAGCCAGGGGCAGATGGATGCCTTCAAATTCTAAACTGCTATCTTACATACGTGACCAACCATGTCTTTAGCTTAGCTAATTATCTTTGAGGAAAATCCCTAACATAAACTCTAATTCTTGAAGCAGAATTCAAACCTCTAGTCAATATGGCAGACAATTACCTCCATGCCTGTCTATACAAAAATTCTTTCTTCCACTATGCCAAATGGAGGATTAAACAGCAGCTACCAGATCCCTGAGATGGCTCAGTGGGTAAAGATGCTTGCCTCGAAACCTGACCACCTGAGTTCAATCCCTGGAACCCACAAGTTGTCCTCGGACCTCCATACATATGACATCTACCCCCCTCTCACCCAGCAATACATAAATGTATTAAATAACAAAACCCCCTAACAATAATAATAAAAAGAAAGAAATTCTTAGTTGGGTCTAGTGGGGACAGGTCTATTATCCCAACTTCTAGGGAACCTGAGCCAGGGGAACAGAGAATTCTAGACAAGCCTAGACAACATAGTGAGACCCTGCTTCAAAACAGTCAAAAGGAGGCTAGTGAAACGGCCCAGAGGTAGGCCTCGCCTGCAATGTGAGGCTCTAGGTTCAATCTCCTGAACTGGAAATAAAGATGGGTGCTCATGGCTCTCCACCACTAACAACGTACACCTTCCTATAAGCTGCAAGTCTTTCGATCCCTATCTGATAGGCACCTACAAAGAAGCAGAAGGGGCTGAAGGTTGGCTCAGTGGTTAAGAGCTCCTGCTCTTCCAGGAGACCTGAGTTTCATACCTTCATCCATGTTGGGTGGCTAACAGCCACTTGTGACTCTGACTCAAAGGGAACTGGCATTTATAAGCACCTGAACTCACATGTATGTAAACACACATACAAATAATTAAAAATAAAATAAATCTTAAACAAACAAACAAACAAAACCACAAAACCAAAGCCTAAAGGTGGCAGTGCTCTGGCTGCATGGGCAGTACTGTGGCGCAGCACAGAGCTCAGGCTAGGCTGGACAGCCTGGTAGGCCTTTCTCAGTCACTTGGTCAGTACTTGGACAGAGTGCATAATCCTTTTCTGCGTTAGTTTCCTCTCTTGTTCCACCTGAGAGTTCCTGCAAGGATTACATATGTTAATAGGCACTCAGCACTGAGAGCTGTACCTGACAATCAGAACAAGTTATTATTTTCAGACATTTTACCCAGTACAGTTCTCACTTAGCAGAGTGAAAACCATGGAGCTTAAAACATGCCAGAGGTCATCAGCACAGTAACAGAGTTCCATCAAACCCAAAGTCTACCTGACCGCAGAGCCTAGGCACCTAGGCACCACATTGTGTGTATCTGGGTTTTGACAAAAAAAAAAAAAAATCTAAGATTTATTTCTTTTAAATGTTGTCCAGCATTATTATATTGAGTTGATATAACTCCAATGACTCACCAGTGATTTCACACTATTTTAACTTTATTTTTGATGTAAGTTTTAAAAGTTGAAATTATCTCCCAAAGCCTTGCCATTTCTAATGTGAGCTTCTAGGAAAGGCTGCTTCACACTCGGGGACAGGAAGGAATGAGAGACCGTGACATACAGCAGAACTGGGCATTGCATGGGCATACACTCATCCAAAGACTTGAGTGTAGAATCCTCTTTACTGCCTTCATATCTGAGGACAAAATAGAGTTATGCCATAGAGTTATGGATTATATCCTTTGTTATGTTCCTTTTCATGCACACTCTTGTATCTGTTTCCTTACCCATGGTTTCTAGTCATAGACACAGAATTGCTGGGTGAAAGGGCATGTAAATTCTAAAGATTTCTGATACATGATGTTGCTTAGCCAATGTATATCAAAGACTTTCTAATCTTCACTCCCACAGTGCATATATAAGAATGTCCATTTAATATAACTTTGATAACAATACAGTTAAACTCTTAACTTTGTAACTATTTTGTTTTGCTTAGTAAAGCTACTTCTGAGACATTTACATTTGTAACTAAGCTGCACAGCACATATTCATATGTGTTGGCCATATGACAGCATGAATGAACTTTCTGTCTTCCTTTCCTGCCAAATGGTTAATTTAAAATTCAGCTTACAGACAGTCTCTATACTGCTTTCTTGCTGTTCAGGTCAAGATTTGACTGTCATCTGATTTAAAGAGAACTTTTATGAACCACATATTTCTAGGAAAACATGCCTAACAGCAACAATTTCCACTGAAGGAGTGCACTTACCCTCTCCTTCCCCAACAGGGTTTCTCTGTGCAGTCCTAGCTGTCCTGGAACTCATTCTGTACACCAGGCTAGCCTCAAACTCAGAGAGATCCACTTGCTTCTGCCTCCAGTGCTGGGATTAAAGGCGTGAGCTACCATACCGGGCTGTAAGTGCACTCTGAAAAAACATAGACAAGCAGGAGGCAGTGGTGGCTCACAAGTTTAATCCCAGCACTGGAGAGACAGAGGCAGTCAAATTTCTGAGTTTGAGGTCAGCCTGGTCTATAGAGAGGTTCCAGGACAGCCAGGGCTACACAGAGAAACCCTGTCTCAAAAACAAACAAAGCCAACCCAAAACCTATACAAGCATTCATGGACCAAGGAGTGGCAAGATCACAGGAAGGTGTGACGGGGACCGCTGTCTTCTGGGACTCACACGCCTACTGTATTCTTAGCTCTCTCAGTAGCTATCATTACCTGCTCAGGATCCCTCCTTGGGAGCTGCTGAGACACCCCAGCAGCTAAGAACAACTGTAGCTCTTCCAGAAGACCCAAGTTTCCATGAAAGCATCCATGTCAGAAGGCTTATTACCAACTATCCCTTCAGCTCCAAGGGATCTGACACCTTCTGGTTTTCGTGGGCTACACTCATGAGGCATACACACACACACACACACACACACACACACACACACACCCCTACACAAATAAACATAAATAAATCAATTGAAAGGATAAAGATTCTCTCCTTAATACTGCCAAGTTGGGGAACATCTTCAGGGGTTGGGGAAGAGCTCACTAAGTCCCGCCTTTCTCTGAGGTCTTATTGGCTGTCTTCATTAACGAGAAGAAGGAGGACTGAGCGGACACAGTTACAGAGGTAAGGACATAAGGTAAGAACAGTGTGTGTAGAAACATTATGCTCTGGGGAGTCCCTTTATGAGATGCTACAAAATTGGGATCCAAAGTCACTAAAATAAGTTCATATGTTTTGGTATAAATATTTCTCACAGCTTTTTAAAAAAGAGCTTGTTTAGGTGGCTCTCTCCATGAACAGAAGGGGCAGAATGAAATTCAAGTCTTTCTTTAATCTGGTCCTTCATGACTGCAGTTGTTTGCCCCTTACAATCTAGTAAGGCAGGCTTTAACGAAACGCCGTGGAGGTAACCGTTACCAACCTATCTCAACTACACAGTGCATTAAAAAGAAAATCAGCCTTGTCAGAAGCCTTGGCTTCTATCTACAGATCTCTATCTAGGTAGAGTTTATAATTCAGAGACAATGCTGTCAAATGCCCTGCCTACACATTCTAAGTCAGCTGGAGTGCATATATAAATAACATATAACTCATAAATCAAAACTATGTAGGAGAAAATACAATACTGACAAGTTACCTTTAATTCTTTACTATAACGGGCTCACTAGATGGGGCCCACCGATCGTCCTGTGACCTCCATAGGCAAGCCTATGGAAGAAGGCCTACACACACACACACACACACACACACACACACACTAAATAATTATGTAATAATAATAATAATAATAAAGAAACCCAAACTTTACTAACAGCAACTATTTACCAAATACTTAAAAATCCATTCTTAAAATACAAAGACCCGAAAATGTGTTACAATGGTTAAGAAATAATACAAACATTCGATTGATGTAATTTACCTTTGAACTCAAATTCAAGGATCTTTTCCTTACTCAGAGATTGTTTGCTTCTCTAAAACCCAAGAATTTGGACCCTCTCTTATACAAGTCAAGTGACCAAAATCGACGAGGAGCAGATATCAAGAAAAACAGGGCTATAATACTGAAATAGTATATACAGGGCATCAAGGCTGAAACGCAAATATGATTCTTGTATCCATCATGTGGCTAAGCCACTGGTTCAAACACTTTCCTCGAGTCACATGACACCTCTTTACCCTCCACCTCAAAAACCAAAGAGAGCTCTCCCCACCCCGGCATCCTCAAAGGAGGTATAAAATGCCAGCAGCTCAAGTCTCAAAGCCTATATATACTTCGGCTGTGACAAGTTGTTCTCGTTTCTAGACGTGTGTCGCAGGCTAGCCGACTACTCTCAGAAAACAAGCAAATCCTATACATCCAAGCGGTAGGTGCTTTCTGTTCACACACAAAGACAATCTAAGTCTCATCCGGAGTTCCCCTGAAGCCAAATACTAGGAACAGCTTTAGCAACACGGCGTCTGGAACAATCCAGAGAGCGCAGGGGTGGGGAGGTCACTGGTGTCAGCGTACTTTTTTTTTTTTTTTTTTTAAACTTGCTGCTTAGGTTAGAACCGCTCTCGAATTTAAAAGGGCACACAAAAAGTTTTCCCCCTGCACTCTGGGAGTTTGAAGGGATTTTTTCTTTTCTTTTCTTTTTAATTTAAGCTGGAAGGGACGGGAAAACCCAGCAGGCGATTTCCTTCCCCGGAAAGGGGAAAACACCAGGTGAGGAAGAGAAGGGCTGGGGAGAGGGATGCCGTGCCGGAAGGCGACAGAAACGCCAGGAGAGGCTCCTAAACCAGGGGCGGGTTCAGGACCTGTGGGGCTAGAGCAGGGGAGACCCGCAGTCCCGGGGAGGGCACGGAGGGCGCCTCCGGCTCGTGGGAGGACTGCGGGCGCATCCTGTACCTGTCAGGCGACAGGGACAGAGGTGGCTTTGTGCTGAGACAGGGGGTCCCAGGGCTACCCAGACGAGAGGGGACAGGGGGCGGAGTTCCGGACCCAAGGGAGGACGTGGGGATGGCCAGTCCTGTCTGTGGGAAGCGAGGGCTCGCGGCGACAGGTCCCTGTTCCGTGGGGAACCGGGGGCGACTCTCCCGGGCCCGCGGCCGCCGGAACTCTAGTTCGAAGCCTCTCACTCACCGATCGTATACGCTGCGACTTCACAACCAACTGGGAAGGCTCCCCCGGGCTGCGCCGCGTCGCCTACATACACGGCATTCCGAGACCAAGTGGCTCCGACGCCAAACTCCCGGTTCGTGGGCCGCGGCTGCTGCGTCCGCCGACGGCCGGAGCCTCAGCCCCAGCCGCGGCCGCCGCTGCTTCCGCCTTCTCAGCTCCCCAGGAGCAGCAAGGGGAGGGGAGTGCGCCCCGTGACAAAGAGGCCCCGCGGGAGAGGCCGCCCCCTGTCTGTGGTCCTCCACGCTGCAGCGGTCAAGCCCTACCCCGCCCTTCCTCGCAAAGAAGTTTTCTCAATAGGCAGAACCTTACATTAATCACGTAGCCCTTCCTCGCACCAGTGCAAAAGAGTCGTCTCATGCATGAAACATTTCTTCACAATTGCTGCCATCTGCACGAGCCCATTCTCCAACATTGTCACGGGAGAGCTATTTTGAGTTGTCAGTTTAACTGGATGCAAATATCTACGGATTGTAACTGGCACACTGCAACAGATGCCCAAAAGATTTTCACCCTCATCTGAAAATTTGACTCATCTTCTCCATCTGACATGAAAGATATTACTATGTATTAAGGCTGTTAGGTAAGGTAAAAAAATACATGTAAATAAGTTATTTAAAGTCATCTAGGACATAATATGTGCAATAAATACCAATAATACCTACATACCCATCTTTTGCTGACATCTTAGTAGAAGGATTCTTTCCAACATAAGAATCAAGTACAACTCAAACTCAATTCCTCCTCTATCCCCTTTAAAAAGTGCCTTGAAATGTTTAAGGCATGAAGAGTTTAAAAAGCTACACCCAGGCTTCTGTGTGTTCATCATGCAGTTTAAGAAGTAGAAGGAAGCAAGTTGAATTGCAATACTCTGTGTATCCTTCTCTGTTAGCTGTCCCCTCCACTTATATAAGTAAACTCCTGAGATATGCAAAAAAGGGTCATCTTACAAAATCAGTGGTGGGTAAAGGGCCAGTGAGATGTCTCAGCGGGTAAAGAAACTGAGCGGGCACTCCAGAACCTACATTGTAGAAGAGAACCTATTGCCAAAACAAGTGCACACAATGCCATGCACATAATGCACATGTGTACAAGCACACATACACACACACACACACACACACACACACACACACACACACACACTACAAAAAAAAAAAAGAGACACAGAGAAAAGAAAAGGCAGGGCATTGGATTTCCTTCATTTATTAGTGTGACCTCTGGAGCAAGTTAGTCACGCGACAGACATTACAAGCTTCCACTTCCTAAATCATAGAACAGGTTTACATCATGGGTGGCACCTTGCACACTGTTGTCAAGGTAAACTAATAAAAAAATTGATGTGGGAGAACATAGCAAGAGGCTTTCAAAAAGATCAGGTGTTCTGTGTTTATTTCTTTTTGGTTTTGTTTGTTTGTTTGTTTGGTTGGTTGGTTTTTCACGACAGGGTTTCTCTGTGTAGCCCTGGCTGTCCTGGAACTCACTTTGTAGACCAGGCTGGCCCTGCCTCCCAAGTTCTGGGATTAAAGGCGTGCGCCACCACGCCCGGCTCTATGTTTACTTCTTTAAACTGTTTTTCTGAGTGTTCTTGGGGGACCTCATCCTAATTCTGCAAGTCCTATACACACCCTACTACTTTTTGTATAATAGAGAGTCTTGGGCATAGGGAACGTATACATCTCTGTTTGCTTGCAGTCAAGCAGGGCCATGAGAAAGTCAGGACTCATGAGCTGTGATGGAGAAGGACTCCTGTCATCTGATTCCATCCACGCTGCTGCCTATGTTTAATGACCATGTCAGTTCCTTTTGTAAAGCCGTAACCAAAATATGTGACAGGAGGAACTTAAGGAAGAAAACAATTAGCTCCCAGTTTCAGACGTATAAATCCACAGCAAAGAGTGCACAGCAGAGCAGAGGGTTAACAGCTCACAGGACAGAAGCCAGGAAGCAGAGGGTGGGGGAGGGAGGGAGGGGGAGAGGAAAAGGCCAGAGCAAGACACTGAAGCTTCCCCATACTCACTACCGACCTTCTCAGTCCAGGCCCCACCTTTCAGAGTGTTGTCCTTTCCCAGCACTCAACTGATGCTCTAACTAATGGCATCTTTACCAACCTAAGTATTTCTCAATCAAGTTGATAGTCAAGATTAACCATTACAACCCTGGAGACCCAGGAGAAAGAAGCTTTCGGAAGGAAGAGGTAAGTTCTTGCGTCACGAGGAGGGGAGGAATCACCTTGGAAAGTCAGCCTCTACTTTGGAAAAGATGAGCAGGAAAGAAGTGTTTTTGTCTTAAGCCAATGAGATGGTATAGTTGCATTTGGAAGTGCAATCCCACCCATTTTTTAGACACATTTCCTTCTTAGCCTCTCTTCTGATAAGACCAATCAGAATACTAAAGTTGCACTTCTGGCTCTGCTCCTCAGCAAAACTGGATCCCGATCAGGTGTCCTCATCTATAACATTAGAATGAAATCTACCTTGT